>NW_027127432.1:12500-19110 GCF_037325665.1 Littorina saxatilis
TTTTTTTATCAAAATTGATTGAAATTGGGGTTAAGCAATCGTAGACTCACGTTTGATTTTTAAGCTTGGAAGCTTAAAAGTTAGTCAATGAGTTTGTTAATAATTTCAATTCTAAAAATTCTAATTAAAATCAAAATTTAAGTAATTGATTGACAAATTTGCCCAAAATTCACAGGTATGACACGTGTACTCCAAAAATGTGCTCACAATTAAAGAATTATCACAACCAGACCTAACCAGGACACACTTGCAATAGCATTTAACAGCATTAAGTGACACAGTTCGTTTTAATGGGACATGGGTAAACCACACACCAGAGTTCGTGGTTTAATTTACCCCTGAGCCATCGTGAACCCGTGTCACACACTTTCCTGTTTTCACAATGTCGTCGTCAGTTTGTGATTTCAATGCGACTCACTATATCTGCAATAGCACGTAATTGTGTACCTTTGAATTTAAAAGCTGAGTTAACCTTTTAACTGTCCAATCGCTGCGAAATTCTGGTTGCTTCCTCTCAGTGGAAAGCTATAGCCAGCAGCAACAGAGTCGCGCTACCCAGGTATGTGCATGTGAAGGTGTAATCCACCTGCACTTCTGGTAGAATGACCGGGGTCTTTTACGTGCCCGAGAGGCTTTTACGAAATTCATTCATAAACAAAATTCCACTGTTTACATCAATCAATCAATCAATATGAGGCTTATATCGCGCGTATTCCGTGGGTACAGTTCTAAGCGCAGGGATTTATTTATTTTATGCAATTTATATCGCGCACATATTCAAGGCGCAGGGATTTATTTATGCCGTGTGAGATGGACTTTTTTTACACAATACATCACGCATTCACATCGGCCAGCAGATCGCAGCCATTTCGGCGCATATCCTACTTTTCACGGCCTATTATTCCAAGTCACACGGGTATTTTGGTGGACATTTTTATCTATGCCTATACAATTTTGCCAGGAAAGACCCTTTTGTCAATCGTGGGATCTTTAACGTGCACACCCCAATGTAGTGTACACGAAGGGACCTCGGTTTTTCGTCTCATCCGAAAGACTAGCACTTGAACCCAGACAGAACCCATGCTGTTTATTTTGGTGTGTGACCAAATGGGAGGGATGATCGTTTCCCATGTCAAAACATGACCAGACCTGAGATGGTCAGCCGAACAGTGTTCAGTGTTCCTTTAAATATTCGTCCTTCAGCTAGACGTACTCGTGTCCCAGCTAGCAAGCTTTCGTCGGCCGACTGACGATTTCAGTCGGGTGACGTCGTCATATGTCGTGTGTCGTCGTCCGTTGTCGCGCCGATACCGTTTGACTGTGTGTAAAACTCGGCAAATGTACGTAATAAACCCCGACATCGGCCCGACGCAATGTTGCTGTCGATAAAATTATGCAGAGTTACGGGAGATAACAAATTGATGATCATTATTTTAACATTTGTTACGTCCCCTGTTCAAGCGTCGGTCCAGCAACGGCGTGACATTATGAGACTGACCATGCAAATGCGAAACTAAATTATTCATATTTGTTGACTTTTTCACATAGGAGTAGGATAGTTAATTGTAAGTTTTATTTGCATATTTGCAATCAAATACAGCATGAGCTCAAATCATGAGTTTTACATTTTAAAAATACGCCATCATTTACTTGAAATATTCAAATAGCTTTCCTTACGGTAAACAAGATTGAGTGTGCAAATGGCTGCTGCTTTCCCGCGTGAGCGAATTTTATTTGTTTTCTTAGTTCAAGTTAATATCGAAAGAAGAGACATTCTTGGGAATGTTGGACAGCACATTGATGATATGTTATCCGAGACGAATGTCGCCTCGGGATCTCAATCTGAGTGCTGGTCCCAGTGCCACGTGGTGGCAGTGAGAATAGTTGTGTAGCCAGTGAGTCAGGCTCTTGGCAATGACAATCAGATTCAGACGTCAACTCGAGGACAACCGACGGATGGAGCGAGTAAGTGATTTCGGTTTTTTTTGGCTCTCAATGTTAGTTTTGCTGTTACAGTGAGGGGGGGGGGGGGGGAGTACATACTGCTGTATCTTATTCTGTATATGTAGATGTAGGTGTGTTTTGTCCTGTTACAGTGGGGGAGGGGGGTGTTGTACACACTGCTGTAAATATAGATGTAGGTGTGTTTTGTCTTGTTACAGTGGGGGGGGGGGGGTGTACATACTGCTGTAGATGTAGGTGTGTATTGTCCTGTTACAGGGGGGGGGGGGGTAACATACTTCTGTAGCTGTAGGGGGAGGGGGGGTACATACTGCTGTAGCTGTTAGTGATTTTTGCACTGTTACACTGGGGGGGGGGGGGGGGTGGAGTACATACTGCTGAATCTGTAGCTGTAAGTGTGGTTTGCACTGTTACACTTGGGGGGGGGGGGGGGTGTACATACTGATGTATCTGTAGCTGTAGGTGTGACGTGTATTGCATTGTAACACTTGGGGGGGGGGGTGTACATACTGATCTATCTGTAGCTGAGTGTGTGTTTTGCACTGTTACACACTTGGGGGGGGGGTGTACATACTAACTGCTGAATCTGTAGCTGTATGTGTGTTCTGCACAGTGACACTGGGGGGGGGGGGGGGGGGAGGGGGTTGTACATACTGCTGAATCTGTAGCTGTAGGTGTGTTTTGTACTGTTACACTTGGGGGGGGGGGGGGTGTGCATACTGATGTATATGCTTGGCGCTGGTGGACAATATTCACTTTTTTGGCCAAAAACACACTTGTTTGGCCCAAAACGTACATTATTGGCCAAAAAGTGTGTTTTTGGCCAAAAACATGTTTTGGCCAAAACTTTTAAGTGCAAAGTTTTCACACTTTTTTGGCCAAAAACGTACATTTTTGGCCAAAAAAGCAAAGTTTTGGCCAAAAAAGTATAGTTTTGGCCAAAAACGCCAGTTTTAGCCAAAACCGCCAGTTTTGACCAAAAAAGTGCGTTTTTGGCCAAAAAAGTGAATATTGTTCACCAGCGCCAAGCTGCTTGGCGCTGGTGGACAATATTCACTTTTTTTTGCCCAAAACACACTTTTTTGGCCAAAACTGGCGGTTTTGGCCAAAAAAGCAAAGTTTTGGCCAAAAAAGTATAGTTTTGGCCAAAAACGCCAGTTTTGGCCAAAACCGCCAGTTTTGGCCAAAACCACCAGTTTTGGCCAAAAAAGTGTGTTTTTTGGCGCTGGTGGACAATATTCACTTTTTTGGCCAAAAACACACTTTTTGCAAAGTTTTGGCCAAAAAAGTATAGTTTTGGCCAAAAACGCCAGTTTTGGCCCAAACCGCCAGTTTTGGCCAAAAAAGTGCGTTTTTGGCCAAAAAAGTGAATATTGTTCACCAGCGCCAAGCTGCTTGGCGCTGGTGGACAATATTCACTTATTTTGCCAAAAACACACTTTTTTGGCCAAAACTGGCGGTATTGGCCAAAAAAGCAAAGTTTTGGCCAAAAAAGCAAAGTTTTGGCCAAAAAAAGATTTGGCCAAACAAAAAAGATTTGGCCAAAAAGTGAAGATTTGGCCAAATCTTTTTTGTTTGGCCAAATCTTTTTTTGGCCAAATCTTTTTGTGGCAGAAGTTTGGCCAAATCTCCCGTTTTAGCTAACATAAACAGTTTTGGCCAAAACTTTTACATAGAAAGTTTTGGCCAAAAAAAAGTTATAGCCAAATCTATTTTATTTGGCCAAATGTGTGGGTTGTTTTGGCCAAATCTTTGTCTTTTTTGGCCAAAACTGGCGGTTTTTGCCAAAAAAGTGAATATTGTCCACCAACGCCAAGCATAGATGTAACTAGCTGTAGCTGTATGTGTGTTATGTACTGTTACAGTAAGGGGGGGGGGGGGTTGAACATACTGCTGTTTTTGTAGCTGTTGGTGTGTTTTGCACACAGGGGGGGGGGGGGGATTGGGGTTGTATACTGCTGTATCTGTAGCTCTAGGTGTGTTTTGCGCTCTACACGAGGGAAGGGGGTGGAGTGTTGTATGTTTTGTACTGTTACAGTGGTGGCAGCGGGGGGAGGGGGGTGTACATAATTTTGAATCTGTAGCTGTAAATGAGTTTTGTACTGTTACAGTGGGGGCGGGGGGGGGGGGGGGTTGGGGGTTGTACATATTAATGCTGTAGCTGTAGGTGTGTTTTGCACTGTTACACTGGGGGGGGGGGGGGGGTTGTACACACTGCTGTATCTGTAGCAGTAGGTGCGATTTATGCTGTTACAGTTGGGGGGGGGGGGTACATACTGCTGTAGCTGTAGGTGTTTTTTGCACTGTTACACTTGGGTTGGGGAAGGGGGGGTTGTACATACTGCTGAATCTGTAGCTGTAAGTGTGTTTTGCACTGTTACCTTGGGGGGGGGGGGGGGGTATACATACTGCTGTAACTGGAGCTGTAGGTGTGTTTTGTACTGTTACTAAGGGGGAGGGGGGTGTATATACGGCTGTAGCTGTAAGTAATTTTTGCACTATGCTGAATCTGTTGCTGTAGGTGTGTTTTCTACTGTAATACTGAGGGGGGGGGGGGGGGTGTACATACGGCTGTATCTGTAGCTGTAGGTGTGTTTTGTACTGTTACAGTGAGGGGGGGGGGGGGGGGGGTCTACATACTGCTGTATCTGTAGCTGGTGTTGTGTTTTGCACTGTTACACTGGGGGGGGGGGGGGGGGGAGGGGGTTGTACATACTGCTGTATCTGTATCTGTAGGTTTGTTTTCCACTGTAACACTGGGGGGAGGGGGGTTGTACTGCTGTAGCTGTAGCTTTAAGTGAATTTTGCACTGTTACACTTGGGGGGCGGGGGGGGGGGTACATACTGCTGTAGCTGCACCCAGCCAGCAAGACATTAGCGGCCGATAATCGGCCGAACACCCTTCAAAAAGTCGGGCCGGTGATGTCAAAAGATACGACGCGGGTGTTGGCCCGACTAACTTTTGCAAAGAGGCAAAGAGGCGGCCGACAGGCGGCCGACAGGCGGCCGAACACCTGTACTATGGCGGCACGCATCCGGTCCGATGTTAATCGGCCCGATGGCTTGTTGGACCTGCGGGCCGACATCGTCCCGATGTCTTCCCGCTGAAATCGATATCTTCCCGATGTCGGCATAAGGTGTCGGGCCGCAGGTCCAACAAGTCATCGGGCCGATTAACATCGGACCGGATGCGTGCCGCCATAGTACAGGTGTTCGGCCGCCTGTCGGCCGCCTCGTTGCCTCTTTGCAAAAGTTAGTCGGGCCAACACCCGCGTCGTATGTTTTGACGTCACCGGCCCGACTTTTTGAAGGGTGTTCGGCCGATTATCGGCCGCTAATGTCTTGCTGGCTGGGGTAGACCTCTGCAATGAACCTTATCGATAATCAACAGTGATTCATGTAACGTTTGGTCATTGTTTACAGAACTTTTTAATCTCATTTGAATCAGACTGATGTCCCTTTGTGCAATTTCCTACAACATATACAATTCGTCCTTGAATCAGGCGTACTCTTGTAGGCCTTCTACGATGCAATATTATTGACAGCTATTACCGGTTGAATCAAACGCATTTCCCTTCGTGCAGTGTCCAACGACATTAACAAGTCGTCCTTGAACCAGGCAATCTATTGTGGACCCTCTACAATGAAACACTATCGACAGCTGTAACCGATTGAATCAGACAGATGTCCAATCGTGCAGTGTCCAACGACATTAAAAAGTCGTCCTTGAACCAGGCAATCTATTGTGGACCCTATCGACAGCTGTAACCGACTGAATCAAACAGATGTCCAATCGTACAGTTTCCTACGACATTAACAATTCGTCTTAAATCGGCCGTACTCTTGTGGACCCTCTACAATGAAACACGATCGACAGCTACTACCGGTTGAATCAGACGGCTGTCCCGCCGTGCAGAGTCCTAAGACATTAACGATTCGTCCTTGAATCAGGCATACTGCTGTGGACTTTTGCTTCTACGATAAAATAATATCGACAGCTATTGCCGGTTGAATAAGACGGATGTCCCGTTGTACAGTTTTTTACGACATTAACAATTCGTCCTTAAACCAGGCGTACTCTTGTGGATCCTATAAAATGAAACACTATCGACAGCTACCTCCGCTGTTACGTGTATCGGGTGGAAAATGTTTATGGAACTTATAGATTTCCCCTTTGACACACGGGTTGGCCCGTAACTGAGAGGTTTCAATAATGGAACACCTCAAGTCACAATCAGGGCGAGCTTCTAATCAATGAAACGTGAAACTTACTCGCCGTAGCGTGAAGGGAACCACGATTGACTGGTCATGGATGTTGGGGGATGGGGGAGGAGGGGGGAAGGTGGGGGGGAGGGATAGGAATGGGGCACGGTAGGGCGCTGTTGCATCCATCAATGATGCATGATTTACCTCACACTCACTTTACACCTTTACATTTTCTAGAATCGTGAGTCTGTAAGAAAATACTGGTCATTGTGAGGGCCGGGGAAGAAGGGGGAGGGGAGGGCTTGGGAGAAGGTGGGGGATGTGAGGGGGTCAGGGGTCTATTGTGCCTTGCGAATTGTATAGGCCTTTTCGCATACATCAATGATGCATTATTTATTTCATTATCACTTACATATATTTCAGCTTCCAGACTCACGAGTTT
>NW_027127433.1:0-1000 GCF_037325665.1 Littorina saxatilis
GACAACATAATATTAATGAATTCGATTTTATTTCAATTAAAAAAAAGTCTTAAGATCAGGGGCCTGTTAGATTTTAACCCATCTTGTTTCTGCCAAGGCCCAGTGTAACATAAACGCAGCGCGCCGACGGTCGGTGGGGGGGGGGGGGGGGGGGGGGGGGGGTGGGGGCTTGCCGCTATCGGGTTGTCCAAGACGCATGCCGCGAAAAGATTCCAGGCCCCGATAAGAGTAACAGACCACTTTGTTTATAATAGTGAATTTGGCTCCTCAAGAAGAAGTTATCGCCATATGCTGGGAATACACCCGGGTGGATTTCCTGTAGGAAAGTACGATACTGCTCAATCTTGCGCCAAGCGCGTGACTGTCGAAAACCGATTTGAATTACCCCAGCATTACTTCCCCTTCCAAAATTGCGGTTGGACAGGTGAATCTTTTAAAAAACCTGAATTCGTGTGCGGCATTCAGCCAACCGGCAAATATGCTTCGGCGAGAAAGACGGATAATCTGAACAGATTTAGTTAAAGAAACATCTACCCACCCAACAGCCTGGTATCATTCTGTTTTCATCGCTGGTACTCTCGTCCATTCAATTAATCGCTTTCACTTTCACTCTCGTATGCTTGAAGTAACTCCATGGCGTCTAACGAATTGAAAACTAAGACTATGGAACGCTTTGCAGTATGTCGTTACAAATTGATTTAAACTTTATTCGATACAAAATTGCAAAACAGAATCGAATTTCTAAGAAATAAAAAAAAAAGATAGAAAAACATCAAATTCTACCGATGTCGCTAAGCATCATGCGACTTTCAGCGAGATCCACGAAACGCTACAGGTAATCCAAACAGGTGTATATATGCCTGTATACAGAGAAAAAGCCTACAGGAAATCCACCTACAGGGATCACACCCACTTTTGGTCGACATAGCTAGACCCCTTCTGCGTCATTAACTCGCAAATTTTCACATTTGTTTTTCATTTTTGAGTCACTTGAGAAAAA
>NW_027127434.1:0-16266 GCF_037325665.1 Littorina saxatilis
ACTAACTACACAACATCGTTGGCCATTTTCACTTTCATAGTCGCACGCAAGAGAGAGAAGATGGAGCGGGCAAGAGAGAGAAGATGGAGCGGGCAAGAGAGAGAAGATGGAGCGGACAAGAGAGAGAAGATGGAGCGGTCAAGAGAGAGAAGATGGAGCGGTCAAGAGAGAGAAGATGGAGCGGGCAAGAGAGAGAAGATGGAGCGTTCAAGAGAGAGAAGATGGAGCGGTCAAGAGAGAGAAGATGGAGCGGACAAGAGAGAGAAGATGGAGCGGACAAGAGGGAGAAGATGGAGCTGTCAAGAGAGAGAAGATGGAGCGGTCAAGAGAGAGAAGATGGAGCGGACAAGAGAGAGAAGATGAAGCGGACAAGAGAGAGAAGATGAGAAGATGGAGCGGACAAGAGAGAGAAGATGGAGCGGACAAGAGAGAGAAGATGGAGCGGGCAAGAGAGAGAAGATGGAGCGGACAAGAGAGAGAAGATGGGCGGACAAGAGAGAGAAGATGGAGCGGACAAGAGAGAGAAGATGGAGCGGGCAAGAGAGAGAAGATGGAGCGGGCAAGAGAGAGAAGATGGAGCTGTCAAGAGAGAGAAGATGGAGCGGACAAGAGAGAGAAGATGGAGCGGACAAGAGAGAGAAGATGGAGCGGGCAAGAGAGAGAAGATGGAGCGGGCAAGAGAGAGAAGATGGAGCGGACAAGAGAGAGAAGATGGAGCGGTCAAGAGAGAGAAGATGGAGCGGTCAAGAGAGAGATGATGGAGCGGGCAAGAGAGAGAAGATGGAGCGGGCAGAAGGGTGGAATTTGGGGTTGGAGTGGGGTGTTGGAATCAAAGATTGTACAATCTTTGATGGAATGACTTTGATGGAATGACTTTGATGGTTCCCAACAGTGTTTGATTTTTCCTTTGATCGTTTGTATCGGGTGAGGAAATAGTCTAGATGTGTAGTTTTGGGGACCTTTTTCAACTTTTTTATTTCAGAGAGAGTGATGTGTGTGTGTGTGTGTGTGTGTGCGGGGTGGTGGTGGTGGTGGGGCCGGGGGGGGGGGGTGACGTAGATTGCATCCAAGGAAGTTTAATCCATCATTATTGTCTGAAGGGTGTGTGGTTTAGGAGCCAAAGAGGAGTGTATTGACAGTTACTTCGCTCGCTTGACTGCTTCACCAGCAGACGTGCAAACACCCCTACACCCTCTTAAATACAGTGGAACCCCCCGTTTAACGACCCCGCCCCCATAAATAAAAATAAAATAAATAAATGCTGAAAAATAGACAATCAAGCCTGAAAAGGGAAGTAACTGTACAGACGTTAATCACAGAAAATATCCAAAACTAGAGTTGATCTTAGAATGGGAGCAGGAGGGATGTGGGTATTAAAAGCCGGTTCTGAGGGGGGGGGGGGGGGGGGGGTGGTAGGTTTCTAGCTGTATTTGCTATGTCGTCTGCTCGAGGGGTTGGAACGCCTGAGCAAAGACTGGCAACCATTTTGAACGCTGCAGTGTGCGACCAAAGCTGGAATAATGAAGCAGAAGAGATTGATATTTAGAAAGTCTGGTCGAGGAAGAGGATTTGTCGCCTCGAGCAATGTTGGCGGGACCTTTTTGTTGTTGTTACAAGACTGAAGCAGAGACTAGAGAGAGAGAGAGGGGGGGGGGGGGAGGGGAGAGAGGGAGAGGGGGGGGGGGGGGGAGAGATAGACAGACAGACAAAAAGAGGGAGAGAGTCGGAGATAGAGTTAGAGTTAGTTGTGGTTAGAAATGTGGACTCACCGCCAGTCCCTTGGAAGGAGCACAGACGTTCTTTATAATGAAAGGGGCGCACCACTGCCCTTGGACATTTTAAGAGATTTCTTCAGCCAATGTATGACTCGATGTAATATGCAGATCTTCTGCTTCAGTGAAAAACAACATCCGTCTCTATTTTAGTCAGGACGAATGGCTCTTTTTCCAATGAAAATTAACATGACCTTTATTGATTAATTAACGAAGTCTTCGTCTTGCGGCATTCACTTGTTTGTTATTTACTCCGTAGCATGCAGGATGTTCAATTGATGAAGACCTTGCGCTGGGCAGGGCCGGACTAGGTAAGTACCAGGGTGGGGGGGTTACAGATGGGGGTCCAGGGGGCGAAGCCCCTTGGTGGGGGTCCAGGGGGCAAAGCTGAACGTTTTTTGATGTTTCTGGAGGGAAAGGAAGGCTCTCCGTGAACGAAAAAGGTAAATTCGACTTGAAGCTGAACGTTTTTTGATGTTTCTGGAGGGAAAGGAAGCCTCTCCGTGAACGAAAAAGGTAAATTCGACAGCAAGCTGTATAGGCAATGAAGAAGAATTGAGATTGTAAGGACTCATACTGTCGTTGAAGAAAAATGTCTTGAGGGGATGAGAGGTGCGATTTCTCCTCGGATTTCATCATGATCCAGATGCAACCTCCTCCTCCCTCCCCCCCCCCCCCCCCCCCCCCCCCCCCCCCAAAAAAAAAAAAGCGTTTGGGAGGTACATGCTTCAGCCAGAAGGGGGGGGGGGGGTTGCGCAACCCCTGTAATCCCCCCCCCCCCCCCCTAGTCCGGCCCTGCTGGGTGTTTTTTTTTGCAGTTTGCAGGTTCTCCCTGCAATTGATTAAATGGATGTCCTGCCCTAAATACCCAATGGCATCATGAACGTTATTGCATCAGATATTGGATATTCATCTGAGACTTAGTTGGGGTCAATGTTGCCGCTTTCTGGCAATCTTGGTTTTCCACTTTCTTGTTTTCGTGTTCACTTTTTGGGTAAGATTTAAGCCTTTTTTTAATATAAAAAAATTAACCTTTCATGTTTGCTCTTCGCTTCTTAGTTTGACAGAAGACAAGGCCGTAGCATATGGACTGAAGCGCAGAACATGACGTCATTACTCTGTAAGCCGTTTACACTCTTTATGGGGTGGGGGGTAAGGCGTCCTCCCCGTGATCGGGAGGTTGTGGGTTCGAACCCCAGCCGGGTCATACCTAAGACTTTAAAATTGGCAATCTAGTGGCTGCTCCGCCTGGCGTCTGGCATTATGGGGTTAGTGCTAGGACTGGTTGGTCCGGTGTCAGAATAATGTGACTGGGTGACATGAAGCCTGTGCTGCGACTTCTGTCTTGTGTGTGGCGCACGATATATGTCAAAGCAGCACCGCCCTGATATGGCCCTTCGTGGTCGGCTGGGCGTTAAGCAAACAAACAAACAAACAAACAAAATGGGGTGGGGGAGGGAGATGGGGGGATGGAAGACAAAGCCGAACCACAGAAACCCAAACACAAAACATGACGTCATGACTATAAGCCGTTTACACTCTGGGGGCGGGATTTCACCAGTTGCTCGGCTTTTCGCGTCTCTCTCTGTAAAGCAATCTATTTAAATTGAGGGGGGCACAGCACGCTGTAATTTGATAATTGAGTCAGGGCAGAGGCTATATCGGGTAATTCCGTGCAGACATGGTGACTGGTGGGGTGTAGAGAGCTGTCTTCTGGCGTTTTGTTCTGGCATTGTGCTGGTGCCCGGAAAACAATGTCTGCTTAAGCAAAGCCACAGTCCTTCTCATGCAAACAAGTGATTGGGCTTCACCATCTCACATCTGGCCAGGCGTGTACTTGGGATAGGGACGTCACCTCTCCACTTGCACTCATGCCAACACTCAACAGCCTGGAGGATTTTTTTTAAATTTTTTTTTTTAACAGAGTTGGACTTTTTTTTTAATGAATTAATTTCTTACTAGCCAATACACCCTATGTACGTGGTGTCTAGGAACACCACTGCGCGGAGGGGTTTTGCGGCCAGCGAGGCGAAGATAAAGAGGGAAAGTTTTCTCGGGCTCGCGAGGCAGCAAGCACGTTGTCTCTATACTGAATAGTGTGTATCGGGGTCTTATCCCATGAATAGTGTGTATCGGGGTCTTATCCCTTGTAAAGTGTGTGACCCCATGTAAAGTGTGTATCGGGGTCTTATCCCATGTAAAGTGTGTATCGGGGTCTTATTCCATGTAAAGTGTGTATCGGGGTCGTATCCCATGTAAAGTGTGTATCGGGGTCTTATCCCATGTAAAGTGTGTATCGGGGTCTTATACCATGTAAAGTGTGTATCGGGGTCTTATACCATGTAAAGTGTGTATCGGGGTCTTATCCCATGTAAAGTGTGTATCGGGGTCTTATCCCATGTAAAGTGTGTATCGGGGTCTTATCCCATGTAAAGTGTGTATCGGGGTCTTACCCCATGTAAAGTGTGTATCGGGGTCTTATCCCATGTAAAGTGTGTATCGGGGTCTTATCCCATGAATAGTGTGTATCGGGGTCTTATCCCATGTAAAGTGTGTATCGGGGTCTTATCCCATGTAAAGTGTGTATCGGGGTCTTATCCCATGTAAAGTGTGTATCGGGGTCTTATCCCATGTAAAGTGTGTATCGGGGTCTTATCCCATGTAAAGTGTGTATCGGGGTCTTATCCCATGTAAAGTGTGTATCGGGGTCTTACCCCATGTAAAGTGTGTATCGGGGTCGTATCCCATGTAAAGTGTGTATCGGGGTCTTATCCCATGTAAAGTGTGTATCGGGGTCTTATCCCATGTAAAGTGTGTATCGGGGTCTTATCCCATGTAAAGTGTGTATCGGGGTCTTATGCCATGGAAAGTGTGTATCGGGGTCTTATCCCATGTAAAGTGTGTATCGGGGTCTTATCCCATGTAAAGTGTGTATCGGGGTCTTATCCCATGTAAAGTGTGTATCGGGGTCTTATCCCATGTAAAATGTGTATCGGGGTCTTATTCCATGTAAAGTGTGTATCGGGGTCTTATCCCATGTAAAGTGTGTATCGGGGTCTTATCCCATGTAAAGTGTGTATCGGGGTCTTATCCCATGTAAAGTGTGTATCGGGGTCTTATCCCATGTAAAGTGTGTATCAGGGTCTTATCCCATGTAAAGTGTGTATCGGGGTCTTATCCCATGTAAAGTGTGTATCGGGGTCTTACCCCATGTAAAGTGTGTATCGGGGTCGTATCCCATGTAAAGTGTGTATCGGGGTCTTATCCCATGTAAAGTGTGTATCGGGGTCTTATCCCATGTAAAGTGTGTATCGGGGTCTTATCCCATGTAAAGTGTGTATCGGGGTCTTATCCCATGTAAAGTGTGTATCGGGGTCTTATCCCATGTAAAGTGTGTATCGGGGTCTTATCCCATGTAAAGTGTGTATCGGGGTCTTATCCCATGTAAAGTGTGTATCGGGGTCTTATCCCATGTAAAGTGTGTATCGGGGTCTTATCCCATGTAAAGTGTGTATCGGGGTCTTATCCCATGTAAAGTGTGTATCGGGTCTTATCCCATGTAAAGTGTGTATCAGGGTCTTATCCCATGTAAAGTGTGTATCGGGGTCTTATCCCATGTAAAGTGTGTATCGGGGTCTTATCCCATGTAAAGTGTGTATCGGGGTCTTATTCCATGTAAAGTGTGTATCGGGGTCTTATCCCATGTAAAGTGTGTATCGGGGTCTTATCCCATGTAAAGTGTGTATCGGGGTCTTATCCCATGTAAAGTGTGTATCGGGGTCTTATCCCATGTAAAGTGTGTATCGGGGTCTTATCCCATGTAAAGTGTGTATCGGGGTCTTATCCCATGTAAAGTGTGTATCGGGGTCTTATCCCATGAATAGTGTGTATCGGGGTCTTATCCCATGTAAAGTGTGTATCGGGGTCTTATCCCATGTAAAGTGTGTATCGGGGTCTTATCCCATGTAAAGTGTGTATCGGGGTCTTATACCATGTAAAGTGTGTATCGGGGTCTTATACCATGTAAAGTGTGTATCGGGGTCTTATACCATGTAAAGTGTGTATCGGGGTCTTATCCCATGAATAGTGTGTATCGGGGTCTTATCCCTTGTAAAGTGTGTATCGGGGTCTTATCCCATGTAAAGTGTGTATCGGGGTCTTATCCCATGTAAAAGCCTGACCAGACCCGAGACGGTGAGGCGAACTGTTTTCACGAGGCGGAGTGGGCCTTTAACTGTCAAGTCCTGCTTTAACTTTTGTCTTCTGGTGTCTGGAGATCGGCGTCTGCTTTAATGGCTCCACATCTGGCATTGGTCGGCCATCTCCTGTGGTGCTGCTTGTTTCTGTGTCTGGCTGGCCGTCTTTTTCTGGTGTTCCATATGCATCAGGTTGATTGGAGACAAACCAAACTAGGACCCTCCTTCCCAATGCCTTTGGGCCTTCCTAGGCAAGTCTGCCGTGCAGGCATGAGACCAAGGGTAGGGCGGATGGTGGCGAGAGAGTGAAGGGAGGGGGAATGTTCATAGTGCCGTGTGCCGGGCTGTGAGCAGTGCCCGCCAATGGTTAGGCCAAAAAAAATAATAGGTGTGATTACGGTAACATAGCCCAAAAAAATAGGGTAGGAAGGTAGGCAATCACTTTTTTTTTTTTTAAACTTTTTTTTCTAATGTGTACAAATTAAACCTACTTGACAGGGAAATAAGTGTGCGACTCGGGCGCTTTCGCTTTCATTGCGTTGTCTGCACTCGTTTACTTGTTTTTGTGTGTATTTTTTTGACAAATGTAATAAAAAGTTATAGGGTCGGCCCAAAAAAATAGGGTAGGTCGGGTTACCGTAACCACACCTATTTTTTTTTTAGGCCTTAGCTCCGGCACCGTCGCGTTTGACGCGCCTTAGTTCTATGCAGGAAAATGCAGCGCACTATTCTGGCCATCTGGCCAAATGTCGTCCTCATCTCTAAGGCAGACTGATACCAAGTGGCAGGCCTGTACCTTAGCGGCCGCCCGACAGAAAACACACAACAAAAAACATAATTTAAAAAAACAACATTTTGCTGATTTACTTTTTTTTTTTTTAAAGTGTGTGTGTGTGTTTGTGGTAGTTATTAGTAGTGCAAATCCACATGTATGCATTATAAGTATGAATGTATGTTTTTTGTGTATGTGCTTAGTACGCGACGAGCCGCTGAGGTGGTCACAAAACTCCGGGCTGGTTGGGGGCCGGTTGGGATTTTGGGGGGCCGGTTCAATTTTTGACTTAAATACAGTTAAGGTACACCCCTGAAGAGGTGTAAGTTACACCCGCCTTCAGGCTCAGGCATTTTCAAACACTTGACTCAAGACTACATGTGAACAGCACTTAACAAAACTAAATAATTCTACTGGATTTACAGCTACCAATGTGGTTTTTTTCAAGCTGCATGTAACAGCGTAAACAGTGTGTGTAATATAGGTTCTTGTTATAGTTGAATGCATTCTTCTTCTTCTTCTTCTTCGTTTATGGGCTGAAACTCCCACGTTCACTCTTAAGTGGGGTTTTACGTTTTTACCCCGCCATTCAGGCAGCATACGCCGATTTCAGGGGAAGCATACCGGGTATTTTCGTGTTTCTATAACCCATCGAACTCGGACATGGATTCCAGGAGCTTTTCCGTGCGCACTTGATCTTGTTTGTTGGTATGTTTGCTTTACGCCTGGCCGACCACGAAGGGGCATATCAGGGCGGTGCTGCTTTGACAGATAACGTGCGCCACACACAAGACAGAAGTCGCAGCACAGGCTTCATGTCTCACCCAGTCACATTATTCTGACACCGGACCAACCAGTCCTAGCACTAAACCCCATAATGCCAGACGCCAGGCGGAACAGCCACTAGATTGCCAATTTTAAAGTCTTAGGTATGACCCGGCCGGGGTTCGAACCCACGACCTCCCGATCACGGGGCGGACGCCTTACCACTAGGCCAACCGTGCCGTGCTTGCGTGTACACACGAAGGGGGATAACTAAGGCACTAGCAGGTCTGCACATAAGTTGACCTGGGAGATCGGAAAAATCTCCACCTTTAACCCATTCGAACTCACGACCTTCCGATTAGGAGGCCGATGTCTTACCACTACGCCACAGCGCCCGTCGGAGTTGATCCTAAACGGGGTCAGGACATAGAATGCTAACATTGATGTGTGGTGACATAAAGTAGGCCCTATGTTATTAAAGTAATTACACCCCCAACATACACATCATGGACAGAGATGAGGTTTGATCTTAAACTGAAGAGTTGAGAGAACTCAGCCTGAGGCGAGTAGAATAAAAACATTTTGTATCGGTGTTTCTTTTGAGCGATCCAAACGCACCACTCTAGGTTTATGTCTTCGGATATGCAATACTTCAGGCACCACCCTGTGGAACCACCACCTCCTTCCAGAAACCTAATTATTTAACGGATATTTTCCACCGTACGTGATATGTCTTCAAACCCTACCAGCAGCCATACTTCAGACGACAAGAAGAGAGAGAGACAGAGAGAGACAGAGACAAGACAGATTCTGTATTAACGAGGGTAATGGCATAAGCAAACAGGTGCTTTTTGACATCCAGCTCTCGCCCATTGGAGGGTCTAATCTAATAATAATACGTTTATACGTTTAGAGAGAGAGAGAGAGATGAGAGATCGTTCAGCATGTTTCTCTCCCCTTGTTAGGTGCACGCTGTCATCAGCCAATCACTGGATCAAAGCGCATTCTCTGGCTTTCTTCTCTGCTATTTCGTCCTATCTGCCCTCAAATGAAAAGCTGCGAACAGCCAGAAAAACATTAGGCCAAGAAAAAAATAAATCTACGTTTCCGTTTCCCCCACGGACCCTATTTTCTCCTCCCGACCATGGAACTTTTTTCGACCCTTTAACAACTTTTTGGATTAAGGGTGACAGATAAAACTCAATTGTACAGACTAAAGATAAAAAGTTACTCTTCCGCGACACCCAGGAGACACAGTTCGCATGATTTCCGGCCAATAATAAGCCACATGTATACGCCTGTGTGAATAAAACACAAAATTCAAGCTTCCCCGAAAAAGAATAAAAAATAAAATAAATAAAGATAAATAAAACTAACCGACATACCGACCGGACCTTGGTTTGTTTTGGCCTTGTCATCAGACTCACATTTTTTGTGTGTTTGCTCAATACAGGTGTTAATGCTCCGTGAGTGCTTGCTTTCCTCAGAGGAAGTAAATGTTTGTCGTGGTGGGTGCTGATGTTTTCATTAGACTTAGAGATTCACTGGTTGGTAATGATGATCATTCCCGCAGTGGGGCACTGCGGTTATGAAATTAAAGGCCCCTCCTGTTTTTGGAACCGCAGGAGCTTTCTAGTTTGCTGTTAGGTAGATTTTTGGTTCCTCTTTCCTGTCATGCTCTCTTTTTCTTCATGAATTCTTTTCTTTTTTCTGCCTTCTTGCTCATTCACCTGTATTTTTTCCAAAAATCTCTTATCTTGCCGCTTGTCTCGCGATTCATGTATAGTTTAATCTGTTAGTGTTCTGATGTAAGTCCAGCAGTAGATAGCTTAAGCCTATTTTAACATACTGGAAACTGGTAATCTTCCAGTAGGTATTAATTTAGTTTTACTAAAGCCTGCTGGGACACAAGTAATGGGTTAGTGCATTTGTAAACAGGAATCGCTTGACAAGTGGCCCCCTTCATCCCCCCCTTCCTCGTCCTGATATGGCTCTGCGTAGTCGGCTGGACGTTAAGCAACAAATAAACAAACAAACAAACAAACAATGATGATCATTTTTGATGCTGCTGCACTCAAAGATAGGCAGTAAATGGGATTCATCTCGTATCTACAGGGTTGCCCTTAATGGAATCACAAGAGAAAATGCTGCTGAAATACACTAGTAGCTTTTGGTGCATGTTTCTTTGTTTTATTTTCAAACAATAGAGAGAGAGAGAGAGAGAGAGAGAGAGAGAGAGAGAGAGAGAGAGAGAGAGAGAGAGAGAGAGAGAGAGAGAGAGAGAGAGAGAGAGAGAGAGAGAGAGAGAGAGAGAAAGAGAGAGAGAGAGAGAGAGAGAGAGAGAGAGAGAGAGAGTGAGAGAGAGAGCGAGCGAGAGAGAGAGAGAGTTTGTGTGTGTGTCTGTGTGTGAGTTCGTACGCGGTAATTCCTTTGATTTAATTTTGTTGAATATTTCCTGTGAATCCTGGAAATCAGATTGGACAAAAATGCCACAAATTAGAGCAATTATTTGGTTTAAATGGTGCAATATGCCACAAATTAGCGCAACCATTGGTTTTAATCGGTGCAGTGTGCCGCAAAAATGTGTGTAATCCCCGATGCACAAATCCAGTTAGCAGGCGGAAATTCCTTTTTTTCCTGACAGAGGCTCAGGTCTTGAGCCGCTGGATTAGGTAACTTTCCTGTTTTTGTTTTACAACCGTAATTAGAAACAGAAAAAGACGATTGCCCGTTCCGTTTTTTGTAACGATGATGTGCGAAATTAAAAAGAAAAAACCCAACCCAAAATAGGTTGGGTTGGGGCTGTGAAAACTATTCATGTTTGTGCCTGGTTTCTGCAAATAAATATTTGTAAGAATCTTTTTTTTTGTCAATGCCTGACTGAGTAAACCAATGATACAGATTTGTATTGGTCGTTACAGCCGTTAGCAGCTCGAATAATTGAAGTTAGAGGGTTCGTTGGTTGGGCTTGTTTGGACATGAAAATTGTCATTTAATGCGATTACCTTTCACGTGTGATTAAACGGTGGTTGTCATAGTGACAGAAATAATTTGTCACGTTCAATCTGATTAGAGGTGTTTGTGCGGTTGGGTTTTTCTCCCCCAGAGCATTCATATGTGGTAAAAATAGAGATTTGTTTTCGTTTTGATTTTAAATCCTGTTGTCATTTGTTTGATTGACATACGTTTTCTCTGTCTCTGTCTCTGTCTCTGTCTCTGTCTCTCTGTCTCTCTCTCTCTCTCTCTCTCTCTCTCTCTGATTACCAGTGTGTGTGTGTGTGTGTGTGTGTGTGTGTGTGTTGTCGGTGTGAAAGAGAGAGACAGTCAGCCAGACACACGGACGTACAGACAGACAGAAAGAGAAACAGATACAGTAAGAGAGAGAGAGAGAGAGAGAGAGAGAAGGCCGGCCGGCGGGGGGAGGGGGGGGGGGGGGGGGGTCGGGGGCTTGAATTGTGGTGGGTGGGGGTACGAACGTGTAAAATATATGCATGTGAAGTTCAAGTGTACTTTTTTTGGACCCAACAGTTCAACATTTATCAGAAAGGCTGCATTTACTCTCTTGAAATTTGGCATGCAAGAACATGCCTGGTGTCGAAGCCAAGGGAAAGCGAAAGCCAAGATGTCAACATTTTGCAAGATAAAGGCAACAGTAATCGCTAAACTTTAATCAGCTTGGTGAATGGCTTTGCAGAATTTCAAGGGGCTCCATGACTTTGATAAAGAGCTTTGTATTGCAGCGGGCTCCAGAACCTTATCAACATCACAGGTAATTGAGCGTTGGGTTAGCACTGTAAGGCTGCCTTATTTAAAGGAGCTGTTCTTCTCTCGCTTTTGAGTTCATTCTTAATTCTTAGTAAATGCGATCTATTTTATGTTTGAAACCGCCTGACACTGCGAGGCAATTTTCCTTGCTTGTTTAGGACAGTAAAGTCTTGAGTCTTGAGTCTTCATGTAGCACTTAATTCTGCTTTAAAGCCATATGTACTCGATGACAATACACGCTAATTGCTTTACCAACAGCTGGAGACATGCTAAATTAAGTTCCCTGCAAAATATTGTGGTCTAGGACCCCTTCAATGTTGAGATATGTTAATTTTCATTTTGATCTGGATGGTCCTATTTATAGATTTGCCAACAGAGGTAGCGTTGACGCAAGGGAAATAACTCCGCGTCTTTGTTTACATCCAAAGTTTTTGAGACTCTAAAACAAGCTGTAATGCATGTATATGGTCCGCGCATGGCGACATATCGTCATTACATGGTCTTATGGTGCGTTTGACATCGATTATGGGCAAACTACACTTTGTAAACACGGGAGCGCGTACATATGCCTTTAAGACGAATACATGGATTAACACTTTTGCTGCAGTTTTCTTCTTCTTCTGCGTTCATGGGCTGAAACTCCCACGTAGACTGGTGCTTTTGCACGAATGGATTTTTACATGTATGACTGTCTTACCGCGCCTTGTTGGCAACCAATCATTGGTTTCGGAGGAATCTGCAGTTCAAACCTGGCAAATTTGGGATAGTCCAAAAGTTAAGAGGACTAGTGATAGGTATAGTGGAAATGTTCAGATGGAAATCATTAGCCAGGGATGGTGATTAGTGTGCTCTACTGACCACATGGACAGTGATGTTTGTTTGTTTGTTTGTTTGCTTAACACCCAGCCGACCACGAAGGGCCTGATGAAGGGCCATATCAGGGCGGTGCTGCTTTGACATATAACATGCGCCACACACAAGACAGAAGTCGCAGCACAGGCTTCACGTCTCACCCAGTCACATTATTCTGACACCGGACCAACCAGTCCTAGCACTAACCCCATAATGCCAGACGCGGAGCAGCCACTAGATTGCCAATTTTAAAGTCTTAGGTATGACCCGGCCGGGGTTCGAACCCACGACCTCCCGATCACGGGGCGGACGCCTTACCACTAGGCCAACCGTGCCGGTGGACAGTGATGTCACAGTGTTGTTACCTACACAATAATAAGAAAGAGCCAACCTCTTGTGAGAATGAACGTTAAAGCCATATGTACTCGATGACTATACACGCTAATTGCTTTACCAACAGCTGGAGACATGCTAAATTAAGTTCCCTGCAAAATATTGTGGTCTAGGACCCCTTCAATGTTGAGATATGTTAATTTTCATTTTGATCTGGATCGTCCTATTTATAGATTTGCCAACAGAGGTAGCGTTGACGCAAGGGAAATAACTCCGCGTCTTTGTTTACATCCAAAGTTTTTGAGACTCTAAAACAAGCTGTAATGCATGTATATGGTCCGCGCATGGCGACATATCGTCATTACATGGTCTTATGGTGCGTTTGACATCGATTATGGGCAAACTACACTTTGTAAACACGGGAGCGCGTACATATGCCTTTAATGTAGTCCTGAGTTTTTGTTGAATGAATACTGAGGCATTGTTATGTTTAGTCAACAACTTTATTGCTAAATGAACAAATCGTCAGTTCTGTACAAGCAAAGAGTTAGGATTTGGAATTGGCTTAGTATTATATATATGTGTATTCCGTTACTATTGAATAAAAACACAGTAAGTAGTATTGATGTTGTATTTGTTCAGTACTAAAAAAGCAATAGTTGGTGTTGAAATGATACCACCAAGTTTGTTATGATTTTAGCAGTAAATGAGCGAGGAGTTCCTATTGTGCATAGTACCTTTAAACACTGCACTTAAATCCTGTTATTTCTTGCAAGAGAGACGCATGCACGAGGGTGTGATTGTTGACATTTCAGATTACGCCTGGCCAGAAAGCAGTTTGGGAACTTCACTTTACTTTAATCACAAACTCAGACCTCACCAAGGAAGCAGGAAGTGGGGTGAAGAAAAACGACCCCTTTTCTGTGTGTTTTGCCAAGCCAGAGAGTACCCGGTGATTAATTGGGGCTTTTAGAGGAACAGATCTGAACAGAAAGGCATAGCGTGTGCACGCTGGCGCGCGCACGTATGTATGCTCGCACGAATGCACGTATACACACGCTCACGCACGCATTACACATGCACACACATGTCCACACACACAAACACACACGCGCATGTGCACACTCACTTAAACGCACGCACGTGTGTGTGTGTGTGTGTGTGTGTTTAAGAGAGAGAGAAAGAGAGAGAGAGCGAGTATATATCAGTTTTTTGAGTACTTCAACCTTTACCTGTGCACGTATTTGAACATCACCCTATCTCCGCAAGATATCACGATACCTTTTATCACAGCATCAGCCAGGTGCAGACTTGTGAAACTTTCATCATCTTTATTTCGAAAGCTCGCCATCTCAACACCGTTTCACTGTGACAGGAGGAGAGAAGGGCGAGTGTGTTATCGTCTAACGAAGCCAGATTGTCTGTCTGTATGCAGTTCCCTACAAAGGGAGCGCGAGGCGTGGGAGTGAGGCCTAATGATGTACTGACTTTGGTGATTTGAACCCCCTTCAGCGGCAGGACTTAATGTAATGAGTTAATGAGTTATGTACCTTTGCTTGCTGGGGTGAGCAAGCAGGAAGAGGCTAATGTAAACAAGGATACATGCAAAATAATATTTGTTTTCGACGTTTAATCTTGGAATTGTACGACATTTGAACCTACCGGCCCCGCGGGTTAGGGGGAGTCCCATATTGGTTGGGACGAGAAAGAATTTACCCGATGCCACCCAGCATGTCGTAAGAGGCGACTAACGGTTCTGTTTCTCCTTTTACCCTTGTTAAGTGTTTCTTGTATAGAATATAGTCAATGTTTGTAAAGATTTTAGTCAAGCAGTATGTAAGAAATGTTAAGTCCTTTGTACTGGAAACTTGCATTCTCCCAGTAAGGTCATATATTGTACTACGTTGCAAGCCCCTGGAGCAATTTTTTGATTAGTGCTTTTGTAAACAAGAAACAATTAACAAGTGGCTCTATCCCATCTCCCCCCTTTCCCCTATCCCATCTCCCCCCTTTCCCCGTCGCGATATAACCTTGAATGGTTGAAAACGACGTTAAACACCAAATAAAGAAAGAAAGAAAGAACATTTGAACCTGGAATTATTCGACGTTTGCCATCGGTCTCGAACAGCAATATTAGCTGAAGAGACTATAAACAACGAGAACCACCTTTCGACGTTTAAACCTGTTTGACGGCTATACCTGGAAGGTATTCGAGGTCTAAACCTGGAGTTATTCCGACGTCTTCGTGAATTTAGTTCAAAGACTACCGTTTGAAGCTGTTCGTGGTGCGTGTACCTCGTGGCGATTTGAATTGATTGCGGCTAGCCCCTCGCTATTCAAAACAGCAGGGGTGTGTACAAAACGATTCAGGGGCTAGTTCGGCAAAATTAGACACGTTTGGCTGATACCGAAAGCGTCGTCTCATTCTTTGTTAATCAGCCGTAGCTGCCATTTTTGCTCGCCTGCACTTTCCAAACCCTAGCGTTCCTCGCGGCGGGAATTCCTCAAGAAACTCGCCAAATCTCGCCGCTGAGAAACTGACAGGCGACTTGGTAGTCTAGAAATCGAGGCGAAAGGCAGAGAAACCTGTAGATTATATATAGGCCGGGAGCCCAGTTTTAAAGAGGATTTATCCTGGGAGGGGGATCTCGTTAGCGATTGACTGGGCATAGGGTGGTGGATGAGGGAGGGCGGACTGGGCATAGGGTGGTGGATGGGGGAGGGCGGCCTGGGCATAGGGTGGTGAATGGGGGAGGGCGGACTGGGCATAGGGTGGTGGAAGGGGGAGGGCGGACTGGGCATAGGGCGGTGGATGGGGGAGAGCGGACTGGGCATATGGTGGTGGATGGGGGAGGGCGGACTGGGCATAGGGTGGTGGATGGGGGGAGGCGGACTGGGCATAGGGTGGTGGATTGGGGAAGGCTGACTGGGCATAGGGTGGTGGATGGGGGAGGGCGGACTGGGCATAGGGCGGTGGATGGGGGAGGGCGGACTGGGCATAGGGTGGTGAATGGGGGAGGGCGGACTGGGCATAGGGTGGTGGATGGGGGAGGGCGGACTGGGCATAGGGTGGTGGATGGGGGAGGGCGGACTGGGCATGGGGTGGTGGATGGGGGAGGGCGGACTGGTCATGGGGTGGTGGATGGGGGAGGGCAGACTGGGCATAGGGTGGTCGATGGGGGAGGGCGGACTGGGCATAGGGTGGTGGATGGGGGAGGGCGGACTGGGCATAGGGTGGTGGATGGGGGAGGGCGGACTGGGCATAGGGTGGTGGATGGGGGAGGGCGGACTGGGCATAGGGTGGTGGATGGGGGAGGGCGGACTGGGCATAGGGTGGTGGATGGGGGAGGGCGGACTGGGCATAGGGTGGTGGATGGGGGAGGGCGGACTGGGCATAGGGTGGTGGATGGGGGAGGGCGGACTGGGCATAGGGTGGTGGATGGGGGAGGGCGGACTGGGCATAGGGTGGTGGATGGGGGAGGGCGGACTGGGCATAGGGTGGTGGATGGGGGAGGGCGGACTGGGCATAGGGTGGTGGATGGGGGAGGGCGGACTGGGCATAGGGTGGTGGATGGGGGAGGGCGGACTGGGCATAGGGTGGTGGATGGGGGAGGGCGGGGTTCATTGGAGAAATGAAAGAGATGCGGGAGCAATAAGATTGACACGATTAATTTGACGATTCGTTTTTTGGCACTCTACGTTTTTTATTTGCCTGAGTTTTCTCCTTGATGGTTTTGTGACTATCCAATGATTTGTGTGTGTTGTGACTATCAGGGGGCTAGTACTTTCACACGGGCCACTCGCGTACGCT
>NW_027127435.1:0-40000 GCF_037325665.1 Littorina saxatilis
CTCTCTCTGCCTTAATTTGACTGAGTATCGCTGTTTGAACTTTTCTTACTCCTGCCTGCGCGAGTGAGAGACTCGGCGTGTGCATGATGTCAAGAAATCAAACTGCATACTGTTTTAAAAACATGCTGAACTTCGTGTTACAGATCGTTATACCACCTCGCCAGTAACAACTACAACACATTCTACAATTGTCCATATCCACGGACCTGGTAATTGTGTGTTCCTTCCTGTTGCTATATATCGTTTCTTAGTTTTTACAAATGCCTTTGTTTCCTTTTAATCATATCGGTGTAACATAATTTATCAAATAATTAACATTTACATAGCCTTTATTCACCATTTTTAATTAGACATCCCCTTAAGACTAGAAAATAGGAACAACAGATATAAAACACATCTGTCTTATGTCAGGAAAAAGCATCAACACAAATATCAAGACAATGGACCAAACCACTTTTAATAATCTTAATAAAGGTAACTAAACTAATTATTCTCTGTGAGTTTGTTTAAGACATTGTGCTTACTGGACACATTTAGTAACATCCAATACCTGTTCAGCTAAAGAAGACAACATAATTAAGTTTTCATTAGGTTTTGTATAATACAATGTTGACGTTTTTAAATTTATGTTGATTACGAGCAGAGGAAAGCAGTAGTGTATGGGTGGTCCCTGTGTTCACAGTCATCTCCGTGGCATCGCTGGTTGTGGTAGCTGTCCTACTTTTCAAGCGTCGTTTCAAAGGTGAGGTTACGTTCACCAATATGCTATCAAATGATATCAAGACAGTTGTTTTGTAGCAGGAAACCTGCATACTAAGTATCTAAAATTCCAACACCATCTGAAGCATACTATGGTTATGAAATATTAATGAAACTACATAACACAATTCAATTATGCAAAAAAGGCTTGTATGTATGTTATTACCATTGATTAAAGTGCACGGTTCGTGTGTGTGTGTGTGTGTGTGTGTGTGTGTGTGTGTGTGTGTGTGTGTGGTGTGTGTATGTGTATGTGTGTGTGCGAGAGTGCGTGCGTGCGTGCGTGTGTGTGTATGTGTGTGTGTGTGTCGTGCGTGTGTGTGTGTGTGTGTTTATGCGTGTGTGTGTTTGTGTGTATATGTGTGCGTGATGATGTATGTGTGTGTATGCGGGGGGGGGGGGGGGGGGGGTGGCGGTGAATGTTTGTTTTGCATGTCTGTGTGTGGGTGTATGTGATTGCGTGCGTGCGTGTCTGTTTGGTTGTAGTCCTGTAAATGTGTCTTTGTGTTTGTTTGTCTGTCGGTTCGTCTGAATATAGGAGGGGATCGATACGCGGAAGGCAACGATCTGATTTTATTATGGATCCAATTCTTTCCAAGCCACTGATACGTACACAGCCAGGAAGCAAAATCGTACGTTTTGATTTATTTTGACATACACAGACACACACACACACACACACACACACACACACACACAGAGACACACACACAGAGACACACACACACACACACATACACACACACACACACGCACACATACACACACACACACACACACACACACACACACACACCTGGGACACGCATATGTACATGCACACAGGTACTCTGGCACTACCATTATCTCCGCTTTGAAAGCATTATCATCATAATCATTTTCATCATCATCATCATCATCATCATCCTCATCATCATCATCATCATCATCATCAGTCATCATCATCATCATCATCATCATCATCATCATCATCATCATCATCATCATCATCATCATCATCATACCGGCACGGTTGGCCTAGTGGTAAGGCGTCCGCCGCGTGATCGGGAGGTCGTGGGTTCGAACCCCGGCCGGGTCATACCTAAGATTTTAAAATTGGCAATCTAGTGGCTGCTCCGCCTGGCGCCTGGCATTATGGGGTTAGTGCTAGGACTGGTTGGTCCGGTGTCAGAATAATGTGACTGGGTGAGACATGAAGCCTGTGCTGCGACTTCTGTCTTGTGTGTGGCGCATGTTATATGTCAAAGCAGCACCGCCCTGATATGACCCTTCGTGGTCGGCTGGGCGTTAAGCAAACAAATAAACAAATAAACAAATCATCATCATCATCATCATCATCATCATCATCATCATCATCATCATCGCCATGTGTATTATCATCATTACCATCATCGTCATCATCACAATCATGATTATCAATTAACAGTTTAAAAAAGAAAATCGTTTTTTGAATTGAACTAACTGTTCTGGTAATACAATGCTGTCATTGCTCCTTTGAACGGCTGGTTGTCAGGATGCTGTTATATTATGTGCTTACTAGTTAGTTTGTATCTCTACTTATATATATACATCACATCTTACTTATCTCAGTAATATGTCATTGTACAAGGGTGAGACACTTTTGAAGTGTTTTGAGCTTTCCACGGAGAATTGTCAACTCGTGATGGATTGTATAGCTGAAGAGATGAACAAGTGCCCGACAGACAACACAGACACTGGCATCATGCAGCCTCCCATGTTCATGCATACTCTCCCCAAAGGAAAAGGTCAGTGATAATAAAATCATGTGTCTGTGTATATATATAATATATGTGTGTGTGTATGTGTGTGTGTGTGTGTGTGTGTGTGTGTGTGTGTGTGTGTGTGTGTGTGTGTGTGTGTGTGTGTGTGTGTGTGTGTGCCAGTGTGTGTGTGTGTGTGTGCGTGTGTGTGTGCGTGTGTGTGTGTGGGTATGTGTGTATGTGTGTGTAAGTGTGCAAACGTGCGTGCGTGCGTGTGTGTGTGTGTGTGTGTGTGTGTGTGTGTGTGTGTGTGTATGTGTGTGTATGTGTGTGTGTGTGTGTGTGTGTGTGTGTGTGTGTGTGTGTGTGTGTGTGTGTTTTAATACAACAATGATAATGACATTTACTAGTGTACCGTGTTCAGAAAGCGAAAATGACAACTGAAATAGTCATCTTGACCATCTCCTCAAACTATTAGTGGACATTGCGACTCAGATGTTACGATTGGGATGTTCAATCCTCGAGAAGATAATAAGTTGAGATCTTATTGAGAGTTATTTTAGATATTTTAGTGATTTTTGCAACTAAGATTAGCTGTTGCTGATGTTGCACACACTTCTTTTTACATTTAGTCAAGTTTTGACTAAATGTTTTAACATAGAGGGGGAATCGAGACGAGGGTCGTGGTGTGTGTGTGTGTGTGTGTGTGTGTGTGTGTGTGTGTGTGTGTGTGTGTGTGTGTGTGTATGTGTGTGTGTGTGTGTGTGTGTGTGTCTGTCTGTGCATGTGTGTGTGTGTGTAGAGCGATTCAGACCAAACTACTGGACCGATCTTTATGACATTTGACATGAGAGTTCCTGGGAATGATATCCCCGGACGTTATTTTTTTTTTTTCGATAAGTACTTTTGATGACGTCATATCCGGCTTTTTGTAAAAGTTGAGGCGGCACTGTCACACCCTCATTTTTCAATTAAATTGATTGACATTTTAGCAAAGCAATCTTCGACAAAGGCCGGGGTTTGGTATTACATTTCAGCTTGGTGGCTTAAAAACTAATGAGTGAGTTTGGTCATTAAAAATCGGAAACTTGTAATAAAAATTACTTTTTTATTAAACGATCCAAAAACAATTTCATCTTATTCATCGTCATTTTCTGATTCCAAAAACATATGCATATGATATATTTGGATTAAAAACAAGCTCTGAAAATTAAAAATATAAAAAATTATGATCAAAAAAGAATTTCCGAAATCGATTTAAAAATAATTTCATCTTATTCCTTGTCGGTTCCTGATTCCAAAAACATATAGATATGATATGTTTGGATTAAAACACGATCAGAAAGTTAACACGAAGAGAGGTACAGAAATGCGTGCTATGCAGCACAGCGCAACTACTACCCCGCTCTTCTTGTCAATTTCACTGCCTTTGCCACGAGCGGTGGACTGACGATGCTACGAGTATACGGTCGTGCAGTGCGTTCACTGAGTTTCATTCTGTGAGTTCGACAGCTTGCATTGACTAAATGTTTTAATTTCGCCTTACGCGACTTGTTTTCTTGTTTTGTTTTTCTCCAGAACATGGTGCATTTATAGTGGTGAACTTAAGCGGAATCGTCCTGAAGATTCACCACGTGAAACTACGAGCTCCTCAACCTGATACCCTGTTCAAGAGTTTTCCAATTCCAGTAGCCGTCAGGCTTGGTACAGGCATTCAGGTATCTAATCACGTTGTTACAAGTTGACATACATTTTAAAACTATAAAAGCACACTCGGATAAATCAGTTAGGTGAATATATCATAGCATACCATGTATTAGTTTTCATTTGTCTGTTACTACCACTTCTGCTCGTAATTTGTTCCACGACATTTTCTGAACAAATACTTAAATCACGTTTACAACGAGTTGTTACTTTAGAGAAAGGTTTAAAATCTCACACACACAATCAAAATTAGTGTATGTACTGGTTATCCCTTATATTATTGGTAACTTTGTTCTTTTCTTTAATTTCAGTTGTTCGATTTCATCGCAGACAGTGTTCACACGTTTTTGAGTGAACAACATATATCGAAAAAACGGCGGCATGTTGCATTTGTCGTCTCATTCCCGTGTGATTACGAGCCGAATCTCACTGGCGCTCGTCTCACCAAGTGCACCAGCGCATTTCAGTGTGAGGACGTCGTTGGAAAAGACGTGCAGGAGATGCTTCAGCAAGCTTTTGACAGAAAAATACCGGTACATACGCCATTAATTTCACATTTACACTTTACCAACACGATGCCATGCATGTAAGCACTCATGATTGATTCAGAACTCGAGTTGTTTCTGTGTTAATTTTGTTGTTGAGGCATGGTGTTCATCCTTTTCTACCAATTTAAATCTGCGCAAGTGACATAATTATAGCATAATTAATTGTGATGTGTGTAAGTGGGTATACTGTTTTGCTTGTCGTGTGTGTCCACATTATATCGGTGTGTGTGTGTATGTGTGTGTGTTTGTGTGTCTGTGTGTGTGTGTGTGTATGCCTGTGTGTATGTGTGTGTGTGTGTGTGTGTGTGTGTGTTTGTGTGTGTGTGTGTGTGTGTGTGTGTGTGTGTGTGTGTGTGTGTGTGTGTGTGTGTGTGTGTGTGTGTGTGTCCGACTCTTTACTCTCGCATCAGAAATGCCGTCTAGATGTCACAGTTGTCATCGACGACACCGCCGCTACGCTCATGTCAGTTATGTGCGATAACCAAAGCTGTCGGATTGCTGTTAAGCTGGATAACGGATTTCATGCTTGCTATCTGAAAGAAAAGGACAAGGAGTCCAGTCATAGTGACGTGGAAAGCAAGGTAACGTAACGTATAGGACTAAAACAGTCTTTCTGATTTAAATTATATCCTTTCAAGGCACGGAGACATTCCAGTGACTGGTCAAATAATGATAAGCATCACTCATTTAAGCACACATGGTATCACTATGGCGAGTCACGTGCAGTTGATACTGTAAGTTTGTAAGGATCTTGCATGGTTATATACTGGTATCGCCATTCTATCATGGCTGCATGCACCCTTGCGTGTATGGAAAACTACATTGAAAGCGCCCATCTCCCTTATGCTCCAATTTCGCTCACAAGTAGGGGGTGGGCGTTTACTGGGTACTATACCCTATGCAGAATCTTAGACTCGTGAAAAATAGCGGAATTTGATCACTTGGTACGAAAATGATTGTACAATACGTGTCAATCAATCTAATTAAATCCCCAAAAGTCGATATCTTAAACATTAGGTGAGTCTCTCAAATTTTCGTCCACTTTTGGGATGGCCAAGTATGAACTCAATGGTATGACTTCATTGCATCATCTTATATAATCTGTGTTTGGTATATACCCAAACCCACCTCCTCATGCTTTGATGTGGGCTGTTATCCTAAAAGAGCAATAAACCACCCCAAGCGCCAAGCGTCTGTATTTGGTAAAGAGGTTAGGAATTAACTACAAACATGTTTTGTCACCTTTCGAATTCATTAGTGGGGTGGGCGTTACAAGGTACTATATATCACATACACCGTGTTTGACCCAAAGTAGGGGGAGGGCGTTTGCCTGATACTGGGCGCGTACACGGTAGTTTACATTTAAACAAAATGAGGACACAGCAGTAACCTGGTTAGGTCTTTTTTTATCAATATTTCGGCAGCGACAACTGAACTGCCTTCTTCAGAGTGTAATGATGAAAGGTAGTTTACAGTGTACTTTGTTTGTATAATTGCAGGTTCTTGTCATCGCAGACTTGGGCGCCTTGGGAGAGAACGGATGTCTTGACATGTTGAAAACCGACTACGACAAAGTTATCGACGAGTACTCAAATCACCCCAAAAAGCAAATGTAAGAACAAGTTTTTGCAAATGTTTGTAAACATATACGAAAGAATCTAGTTAAAAAAATCGCACACGCAAATGCAAACAAAAGCAAATTCCGCAAGCGCTTTTGGCTCTGAAAACACAGATAGACCGACAGACAGACAGACATACACAGACATACACAGACAGAGACACACACAGACACACGCACACAGACACACACTCACATATACACACACACACACATACACACACACACACACACACACACACACACACACACACACACACAGGCACACAGACATACAGACATACAGACACACTCACACACACACATACACACACACACACACACACACACATACACACACACACACACACTCACATACACACAAGAAATAAATGCATAATGAATAAAGCAAAATCCTCAACAGTGCACTTAAAACTTGGCGTTCTTATATGAGCTTAGTTGATGATGCATGGTCAATTATTCAGTTAAATGTCGTCTAATGATTATTGAGAATATAGTATTTTACTTGCAGTAACTGTAAGCACACCGATGTTGCTTGTATTTTGTCTACGTGCACTACGTGAACAACCAAATACGTTTTTGTATGACTGTATCACGGTGTGTCAACTGATTCCGTTCATCCGCAGGATGTTTTCGTTCATACAGCCTCATTTCCGTCACTTACTTGGGGGAAAACGTTGTGGTAAGTCGTGTGGGCAGCGCGCTTGTGTGATATTGAAAGAATACGGTAGAGAAATGGTTGGGCTATGTGTACGATAACTACAAAGTGCTAGTAATTCTAATGATAACACGCGGGGGCCGAACGTGGCACAATTGCCTGATTTTTTTTAACTTGTTCTTGTTTTTCTCGCTCTGTTATCGAATCTGACCCCTGATTTGCACATGATCACCAAAACTATTGCCTGTTACGACATTTCGCTTGAACAGAAGTTTATAGAAACCCATGGCTTTTGTACAATCACTTGTCTTTTGAAAACATGCAGATTCCGTTCATACACCATGTTTCCGTTCGTACAAAAGTGCATGTTTCCCTTCGCACGAACAGCGTTTCCGTTCATACACATTTGTCAGATCAGAGTGAAACAGTCCCCCACTACAAGTTATGTGTGTTCCAATGGTCTTCAGACAGCACAAAGTACGAATGCGTGTGATATTGGACCTATGTGAACCATAAGATGAATTGAATTTGCAAAAAAATAGTTTTGTGTCCGTTCGTACTGATTTTGACGACAACATGTGTCCGTTCGTACCACTTTCATCAAATTGTTTCCGTTCGTACGCTTTTCAGTAATGTGTTCGGTGACGGAGCTTTCTGGGTGTTTTGATAAGAACGAAGATTGATTTATGCAGTGTTGCTTGCTTTGCAGCACTGCAATTAAGACTGAAATAAGTGACATGCACATTTGTATTTACTGCTATCATGCCATTTGCTTCACCTGTGCTAATTATGAGCAGAAATTAGACAAATCAAGAAAAACATTATCCAGGCACTATCAGTCCTTTTTACATTTAGTCAAGTTTTAACTAAATGTTTTAACATAGACGGGGAATCAAAACGAGGGTCGTGGTGTGTGTGTGTGTGTGTGTGTGTGTGTGTGTGTGTGTGTGTGTGTGTGTGTGTGTGTGAGTGTGTGTGTGTGTGTGTGTATGTGTGTGTGTGTATGTGTGTGTGTGTGTGTGTGTGTCTGTGTGTGTGTGTCTGTGTGTGTGTGTCTGTGTGTGTGTGTGTGTGTAGAGCGATTCAGAGAAAATTACTTGACCGATCTTCATGACACTTTACATGAGGGTTTCTGGGTATGATAGATATCTCCAGACTTTTTTTCTCCATTTTTCCAGAAATGTCCTTGATGACGTCATACCCGACTTTTTATCAAAGTTGAGGCCGCACTGTCACACCCTCATTTGTTGATCAAATTGATTGAAACTTTAGCCAAGCAATCTTTGACGAAGCCCGTACTATGGGATTGCATTTCAGCTTCGAAGCTTAACAATTATTTAAAAAGTTTGGTCATTAAAAATATCAAAATGCTAATTAAAAATAAATTTAAGTCATCGATCCAAATTTAATTTCATCTTTCATCTCTATTGTTTCCTGATTTCAAAAACATATAGATATGTTATGTTGAGATACAAAAACAAGCTCAGACAATTAAAAACAAGATAGAAAAGCGTACTTTCCTGCTTAGCGCAATAGAAGCTACCGCGCTTAAACGGATTGTCAATTTCACTTAGTTTTGCACGTGAAAAGTGAGCGATTTCCTTGTCGCGGGGATTGACGAAGGGGATTGGCGTCTGTAACGTGACTTCTGTTAACCTGCCTGTGTCTTTTGCAATCACAGACCCGTCTGTAGAAAAACTGAAACAATCCTGGTTTAAATCGATAATTGACGTGTGTGTACTTCTTCTTGCCTGTGAACTCGCAAACGAATGGTACATATGCTTTTAAAAATTCATCTTTGTGAGTGTCTTGGCTATGTAAATATATATCTTTTACAGCTGGAAAGCGCTTATTGCAATGTCCGCATCTCACGTTTTCCATTGATTCTTGTCATCCTGGAACAGCACAATAATTGAGCGATTACTTCATATATTCTCGATCAATGCATCAGTGGCGTGTGTCTTACATTATAACTGACACGCTGCAGTACAAACAAAAGAGAGAGAGAGAGAGAGAGAGAGAGAGAGAGAGAGAGAGAGAGAGAGAGAGAGAGAGAGAGAGACAGAGAAGAGAGAGAGAGAGAGAGAGAGAGAGAGAGAGAGAGAGAGAGAGAGAGAGAGAGAGAAACAGACAGACAGACAGACAGGCAGGCAGACAGACACAGACAGACAGACAGACAGAGAAGAGGCGGGATAGAATTACATTGAAAGGAGAGGTATCCGTGTCTAATTGCTGTAGAACCATACCCCATGCACAGCATGTCAGACTTCAAACGTTTTGAATAAAACAGGATAAAACCATTTGGGAAGACAACTTAAGCCTACTTGTTTTTGACTCACACAAAAGAGCTGAAGACGGAGGTGCTAGGCCATTGGCGCTCTCTAGACAACCATGGTTACACGCATATACACACAAGTGTGATCGATAAGAAGAAAAAGACTCACACAAACGCACATACAAACACACAAACAAACAAATAAGCAAACACACTAACAAACGAACAAACACAAAGTTATGCAAACAGGTAATCCTACCTTTCGTATTAATTCACTAAAACAAGTGTTAGTTTTGTTTTGTTAAATTGCATTTCGAAAGATACATTTAAAAGTGTGTTGACCTAGCTATCACCTGATTATAACGATTTTCGCACACAGCATCTGCTTTTTTTCTGAGTGGCACATCTGAAATTTCAAGAAATAAAGAGTACATATTTTGAACAGGTTTCACATAAATTCAGATCTTTGAAATGGCATTGTGTAAGGAAACTAGACGAAGACACACTTATCAAAATGTTTGCTCTTCATTAAGATTTTAAACAGGGATGGTATTGCACCAGAAAAACCACAGTCGCGTGTTGTTGCACTCATGAACAACATGAATTATGGATAATACTTAAGTCGAATTAGGGATATTAAAATACTAATTGCTCAAGCTTTCTACCAAAATCACGAACGTCATAAAACGCGTACGAACGGAAACAATTTGATGAAAGTGGTACGAACGGACACATTTTGTCGTCAAAATCAGTACGAACGGACACAAAACTGTTTTTTGCAAATTCAATTCATCTTATGGTTCACATAGGTCCAATATCACACGCATTCGTACTTTGTGCAATCTGACGACCATTGGAACACACATAACTTGTAGTGGGGTCCTGTTTCGCTCTGATCTAACGAATGAGTATAAACGGAAACGCTGTTCGTGCGAAGGGAAACATGCACTTTTGTACGAACGGAAACATAGTGTATGAACGGAATCTGCATGTTTTCAAAAGACAAGTGATTGTACAAAAGCCATGGGTTTCTATAAACTTCTGTTCAAGCGAAATGTCGTAACAGGCAATGGTTTTGGTGATCATGTGCAAATCAGGGGTCAGATTCGATAACAGAGCGAGAAAAACAAGAAAATGTAAAAAAAAATCAGGCAATATTGCCACGTTCGGCCCGTGTGTGTTATCATTAGGATTACTAGCACCTTGGTACTAATCCCACACATAGCTGGGCAACCATTTCACTCCCTTATTCTTTCAATATCACACAAGCGCGCTGCCCACACGACTTTAACAACGTTTTTCTCCAAGCAAGTGACGAAAATGAGGCTGTATGAACGGAAACATCCTGCGGATGAACGGAATCAGTTGACACACCGTGTGTATCTCGTCTTCTTTAATTATTCTCAGTTTGACAATGACTGCATGACTCTTCCGGGCTCAAAAAAGGTGTCTCTCACCAATCGAAGTGCATATAGAAAGCTTCACGTACTATGTTTTGATTGGTGATTATGTTTTGCTAGTTCCAGTGGTCGAGTACCAACCAATAATTGCAGAGAATGTGATCGTCTTTGTGCTTTGACATTAAGACCCTTTTTAACCAGGCAGTTCCCGAGAAATGTGCTGACATTTCAGTAATATGATATACTGTGGCTTATTGCGGGTTAGTGCTATGCAACTTGTACACTATGAGAAAGGCCAATACCAAGTTTTGGCTACACAAGTTTGCTTAGCTACAGAGAATCATGTCTTTGGCTGCAATCTTATTTAAAATAGTCCAAGTTTGGTGACCAATGACTTAATGTAACTGTTGGCATGATTGCATTATTCAAGAAACACGCTTTGTTATAGTTTAGAGAAGATGGTCAGCATTGCATATACTGGAGAGCAGGTGAGACTGGTGCTGGTGGAGTTGGCAAGGAAAGGTCTGCTCTTCAAATCTGTTCCCAACAAGTCTGTTCTGAACAAGAAAGATTGCTTTACTGCTGACTACATCTCGTTGATTGAAAGGTTAGACATAAGTTGATAAGATGCTATCCCACTCTCGTAGGTATGACAAACTGTTTCTGAAGTATGTTTCTCTTTTTCCTAATAACAGTTACTCTAACTCATTGAATTGTTATTTTGCTTACATTGTTTATGACCCGTGTGTGTGTGTGTCTCTGTGTGTGTGCGTGTCTGTGTGTGTGTGCGTGTCTGTGTGTGTGTGGGTGTCTGTGTGTGTGTGGGTGTGTGTGTGTGTTTGTGTGTGTGTGTGTGTGTGTGTGTGTGTTGTTTTAGTTATTATTGTTGTTATGCTATGTTCATTTTACTTTAGTTTTTTTCTCGTTGTGCTCTTCTAGAGAATTCTATTTTAGGAACTCTCTTTATAAGAAGATCATGGTTATATATTACTTGGATATTTGATCTGTTGTTTTTACTTTTAGAATACTGATAATGTGTACTGGTAGTCATTGATGTGCAGCATATTAGGCAAGAGAGGATGAGGGATGGATAATTCTCTCTTATCTTAGTTTTTGGTTGGTAGTTGGAATATGCTTGTTTGTTGTGTTGCTAATTGTATGTATTCCTTTCTTTGCTTGGTCAGTTTGCGAGTATTCTGATTTGTACACGTATGATGTTGATTTTTGTTTATTTCAGCGACAATTGCAGTCACTATGTCAATACTGACTTTGTGCTGAGGCAGCTACAATTAGAAAACTGCACGGCAGAAGATTGCAAGATAGTCTACGACATTTGCAATACTATTTTGAAAAGGGCTGCCCATTTAGCAGCTGCTGGTAAGTAAATAACACACAGTTGTAAATATGTTAATAAGAGGCTGACACAGCAAGAGTCAGAATGAGAAATTCGATATGCTGGATTTGTTATAGTAAACATTGTTACTGAGATTGAGGGGGTTAGGAATGCAGCTTATTTGTGTTGCTGTTTTTGTCTTTGTTTTGATTTTATTATTTGTGTTTTGCCTAATAACACTGGTTTGAAGAATCCTTCACAAATTATGTATGATTAATTTAAAATTCTGGTTTAAATCTAGACCAAAGAGTTAACATTGTAGACATTGTAAAGCACAACAGCTGCTTTCAGTAGTTCATGTTAAGCAATTAAGTGTGGACACCTCTGCGTCCATTTTGTAATTTTATTTGTTTAGGTATATCGCTTGTCGTTTTACTTACACTTTTATCTGGCATTTGTGTAACTGGTTCGACCTTTGCTCCTCATAAAGAACAACAACATAACAACATCAAAACTCAGGATTCAAAAGGCCCTGGGTAATACGCGTAATTCGGCTGATCTCTGTTTTAAAACGGCTTCTTAGGTTGTATATGTTAACCTCGCATGATGAATGTTCGCAGGCCTGGCAGCACTTATAAATCGCTTGGATATAGCTGATGATGACGTCACGATTGCCGTTGATGGAGCCCTTTTCCGTTATTATCCGCACTTCCACCAACTTCTGTGTGCTAAGACTCAAGAACGTGTCCCTCAAAAAAAGGTAAGAGAAATATGCCAGCACTTTTCGAATTAGAAACTTGAATCACCTATCCGTTGCAGGTTGAATGATTGTATTGAGTGGATTAAATCTTGTTAAACGCGTACAAAGGCAACGCGGTTTGAATGTTATTGATAATTCTTCCGTCGTCTATCTGGGACAGATACGGGCAAATCTGTATCTCCAGAGGTGCAGGATATCATTCATCCAAACATGTATCCAGATAGGTGACTACACAACACACACATACACACACACACACACACACACACACACACACACACACACACATACACACACACACACATACACATACACACACACACACCAACACACACGCACACACACGCACATACACACACACACGCACACACACACACACACACATTCACACACACATACACACACACACCCACACACACACACACACCCACACACACACACACACACACAAGCGCGCGCGCACACACACGCGCACACACACACACACACACACATACACATACACATACACACACACAAACACACACACACACACACACGCACGCACACATACACACACACACACACACACATACACACCCACACGCACACACACCCACTTAATGAGCTTCACATGATCATTTGAGTTAATGTTGACAGTTCCCACATCACAACGGTATGAATGTTTTTTTGTGTTGCAGGTCAAACTTGTACCATCATATTACGGAAGTGCCATGGGTGCGGCACTTACAACAGCTGTTCTGAGACCTTACCGAAAGGTACCTACAGAATTTGAAAAAGTCACAACATGTTTCAAAAAAGCAATGCCCTGAATGGTGACAGACTTCATAGTAGGCACGGAAGCTTTACTTCAGCTTATTGTACACTGGCCTTTCCACCAAAGAGTTTGTCAAGTGCAACGAGTTCAAAACAGTGCCAACGGGCTGATTCTTGGAAACACATTTGAACAGTTCTACTTTCAATCTTGTGCTGGCATAGAAGCTGTAAGTGTTAGTGAACTAGTGTTTTGACATTTTACTTTCCGGATTTTGGTCCAAATCCCGTAGTATTTACAAGTCGTCTCATTCCAATTAGATCCTCTTCTTGTGAAAACAAATCTCCCTCCTTCCGGGACCAGGACCAACTCGTTGGTGAAAAGCCGTTTTGACATAAAATACCAACCGATTGAACCTCACTTCAAATGTCGGCTTCATAGCAGTATATATATAACAAGACTGTTTAAATGGTCTGTAAACCCGTGTCCGCACGGTAGTATTTTTTGTGTGAGTCAGGGTGCGAATGCAGTTGTAGGTGTGTTTACATGTGTGTGTGTCGAAGACGCTTTCAGATGTAATATTAACCGCTGCGTGCAATCGTGGTGCTTCAACAGCACAGTTTGGATAGTTCAGTACTTGTCAGCAGTACTTTAACTGACGAGATTGTCTTAGACTGAAAATGAGCTGAATTCGTGACTGTAAACGTACGACAGTATATTTGACAAGCGGAGTTCTCCTTGATTTTGTTTTCTTTTTTCTGAAAAAAGAAGATTTTGAGTTTACTTATGTAAATATTTGATACAATATAATGTGACCTTGTTTGTCCTAGTTGAGCAAGTGGACAATTATGTTTTGAATGGCATTTCGTCATTTAAATACTTGAACAAATCATACCGGTGTTTCTAACCAGTACGTTTTAGAAAGGCTACGAATCGTGTTTAGAGAGGAATATATTATTTTTGCGACGAGAATGGTTACGTAAGTGCTGCGCGGATTACAATGTTCGAGCCAACACAGTGCAAAACTCAACAAAAGAGGAGCTACAACCGCATTACAACCATGTCCAAAACAAAAAGGCCCACTTTGGCACTACTTTCACCTCACTGGCTCAATTCAATGCTTCATTCTTTAGCGAAATCAGTGTTGACCCCAATGATGTGGCCCAAAACCCCATATCTCGTGATCCCTCATGGACAATGAAATAAATGAATTTTGACACAGAATATTGTGCAGCTACAAAGGATGATCAGTTATTACTCAGGATACAATCCCTTGAGCACATCGATACTGTATACAAAGGCCATGCTCATGTTTATACAGACGGGTCAGTTCTAGATGACAAGAAGGCTGGCGCAACTTTTGTAATCCCCAGCGTTGACCTGACTGGGAAATTTAAACTGTGCAACAGAAACTCGATCTTCTCAGCTGAGCTCATTGCCATCTGCATGTCGCTTGTTCATCTCAATCTCAAGAACACTCCTCCTCAAAAGATAGCTATCTTCTCTGACTCCAAAGCAGCCATTGAAGCATTAAGAACTAACAAAAGATCAAAAAGACAGGATCTTGTCATTGCCATAAAAGAGCTGACAAATAAAAAAAAATAAAAAAGGAAGCGAGATTAACCTGGTCTGGAGTCCAGCACACGTGAACGTGCCTGGCAACGAGAGAGCAGACAAAGCCGCTAAAGAAGCTGCCCAAGGCATAGGCGCCTGCGAGGTAGACCTGCCATTGTCTGCTTCTGAGATCAGTAGCCTTATAGACTCTCTTCTCTGGAAGAATGGTCATCATCAGAATGGTTACAAAGAAAATGGTGCCTCGATTATCATTAACATACCAATGGAATCACCTCATCAGCTAACAGAGACAAAGAGGCAGCTAATAGTATAATACGTCATTAATCATATTTAACATGTATTACACCGTACAACACATGCCATATTCCATTCTTTCCATACCATCCTGAAAAAGGCAGATACATGCCAACATATGGATAACAAGTACCTACCCTGGTTGCTGGTGTGTTTTATTTTTTATTTGTATGTGTGCTATATGTTAAAAAAGTACATGGTGTTGCGTTGCGTGCGCGTGCGTGCGCGCGCGTGCGTGTGCGTACCCGCGCGCGCGCGTGTGTGTGTGTGTGTGTGTGTGTGTGTGCGTGCGCGCGTGTGTGTGTGTGTATGTGTATGTGTGCGTGCGTGTTTGTGCTTGTGTGTGTGTGTGTGTGTGTGTGTGTATGTGTGTGCGTGTGCGATGGCTAGAGAACGTGAGAGTGTGTGCCTGTTTGTATGCGAGACAGAGACAGAGACAGAGACATAGAGAGAAAGAGAGAGAGAGAAAGAGAGAGAGAGAGAGAGAGAGAAAGAGAGAGAGAGAGAGAGAGAGAGAGAGAGAGAGAGAGAGAGAGAGAGAGAGAGAGAGAGAGAGAGAGAGAGAGAGCGATTAGTGAATATTAATGTAAAGCAAATAAAAACGTTTCAACAAACAATCTGTCCAAGTCTGAATTGAGTGTCAGGTCCTGGCGTTCGTGAATGGAAGCAATATAGAATTACTGTCCGTTTGAATAGCATTGTACCATTGTTATAATGACGGTTACTTCGTAACTGATGTTTAAGAAGCTGCCTTTTCTGGCTCAAAGAGTTGTCTGCCTTTACCAGTCAAAAAGCTCGACCCATTGCGCCTGTAAACATTCCTTGTTGATATCAAATCCAGATGTGTCGGTCTCACACTCGGCAGTGCTAGTGATTTATTGGTTTTTTTGTAAGCTAACGGAACAACTGTTTGTGTGAGTTAAGTTCGTTGTATACTTGTTTTCCCTCTCTTTCAGTAAAGAGAACCGTACTTAAAGGCACAGTGAACCTTCCGTAAACCATCACTGAGCTCCCTGAGCCTCGACATACAGTGCAATCATACTTCCATTTGAACGCTCACCGAACGGAAACATCCTGGCTGCTTTCTGTCGAGAGTGAGACATTTTCAAAGAATGTATTTTCGTTTACTATGCGAACGGACAACCAGGCGCCTCGTTTTGATATAGACCTAACTTTTAAAATCTAAATAACAAATTGACAGCTTGTTACACAAACATTATTACATCATAATTATCAATTGTTTCATCAAGACAAGATCAGAACATTTCGAAGTTTTGAAAGTTTGAAAAAAGAAAAGCCCGGAAACTTGTCACGCAAAACGTCTTTCTCGTAGCAGACGACGGTTGTGCCTAGCGCCAGTTCCTCTGAACCGTCAACCGCCACCGCTCTAGTTCGCAGCCATTTGTTGCGTTTTAGATTCAGAGGTACACAATAACGTGATATTGCACATAAGCTTACGTACAGCGAGTGGCATTGAAATTAAAAACTGACTACTAAATTGTAAAAAAACAGGAAACTGAATTACACGGGTCCACGATGGCTTAGGGGTAAGATAAACCGCGCAAAAATAAATTATTTGAACATTGCTTGCTCTTTACGGAGGGCACCTAGGATGTTCTCAAGCGGTGAGTGTTTAAATGAAAGGGTGTGTGCACTGTGTGTAAAAGCCTGACATTATCTGTGATGGTTTACGGGAGGCTTACTGTGCCTTTAATTGTAAGCTGTTTTGATTTGATAACAACGTCGCTTTTTTTCGAAGTGTTATGTTTTAATTGTGTGTGCTAAAAGGAAAACCAACACCAACATCCTGCACAATACATTTGTACCAGAAAACAAGAGGAGCAAGTCGCGTGAAGCGATATAACAACATTTAGTCAAGATCAACACCACTAATCAATCATCGCCGAGACTACATTCACATAGTCTCGACTAACCATACCGAAGTCTGAGACGGGTCACGCTCGTCGCCGCGAAGCACGCGTCCGTAGTTCATTCTGAGCACACTTTTAGAGTAAACATGACATATCAATATATTTTTGAATTCAGGTAAAGATGAGGAATACATAATCTGACATTCCATTTTAATAACAACTCTAATGAGCAAACTAATAACAAATTGTTAAGCTACCAAGCTGAAATGCAATACCAAAGTCAGACCTTTGTCGAAGATTGCTTTACCAAACTGTCAATCTTCTTCTTCTTCTTCGTACGACGGTTGTGTCAGACTCGGAATCTGGAGGATGCCATGAACATGGACGTTCTTTCCAGGTCCTCCAGTGCTCCCCACATTTTGGTCCTCAGATCTGTTTGGTCAGGCCATGTCTGGATCCGCAGTTGGTGGAGGAGGGGACATGCTTGGAGAACATGTTCTGGAGTCTGATCTCCCTCTCCACAGTCACATGTGGCAGACTCTGCTACACCTATCCTCCTTAGGTGTGCTTTGAGGCAGCAGTGTCCAGTGCGGAGGCGGAAGATGATAGCCTGCTCAGCACGGCTTAGGAGATGGAGGGGGTCTTGGTGTGGCTTGTAGCCAGAGGTTTTGTTGGTAAATTTCTCTTTCCATCTGTGTTTTATGAGGGTCTTTGCCTCTCGATATGACTGGCAGTGGTTTGGCTGTTCCATCTTGCTGCCATTCTTGGCGAGCTCGTTTGCCTTCTCGTTACCAGAGATTCCGCAGTGTGCTGGTATCCACTGAAGGACGACTGTGGACTTCCTGGCGAGGGTGCTGATCTGGTGCTTCAGCTCTTCCAAGCTCTGGTCTGTGTTGCTGGATTCGAGGGCTTGTAGTGCAGAGACTGAGTCGGTCAGGAAGACAGTGTTCTTTGGTGTTTCTTCCACTGTCAATCAATTTAGTTGACAAATGAGGGTGTGACAGTGCCGCCTTAACTTTCACAAAAAAGCCGGATATGGCGTCATCAAAGACATATATCGAAAACATAAAAAACATGTCTGGGGATATCATACCCAGGAACTTTCATGTCAAGTTTCATGAAGATCTGTTTTGGTAGTTTTCTCTGAATCGCTCTACACATACATTGGCACAGACACACAGACAGACTGACAGACATACACCAAACCCTCGTTTCGATTACCCGTCTATGTTAAAACATTTGGTCAACATTTGATTAAATGTAAAAACAATGGCCCGGCACTAACTGTACTTAAAAAACGACTTTAAGCACCCCCCCCACACACACACACACACATGCAGCAATGTCACACGCATTCCTTCCTTGCCACTACTAAACCAAACGTGTGCAAAATTGTATGTTACACGCTTTGATACTGAAATCAATTGCTTCGATAATGTATTTATTTCTGGAAAATTCTACCTTTACATACATTTAGTCACTACCTTAAGCATTTATGCTTTCGGTATTCATTTCATGTAATCACAAACGTAGAAAAATGGGTATCAAAGTATTGTTACATTTTGGTGTGCATTCTGAATAGTGTGCAAACTGGCCTTGGTCAGTCAACCACGTTTTATAATAATAATAATGCAAACTTTTATAGCGCTATTCTAGAAAAATGTCTACTCTTAGCGCTTTACAATACATACATCGACCAAGCATACTATACACGCACAGGCAAAGAAACCGACCAAACATAACCAACAAACTATACATGCACAGGCAAAGAAAACGACCAAACATACAATACACGCACAGGCAAGGATAACGACCAAACATAAACAAACATACTATGACCAATCATAACCAACATACTATACGCGCGCAGGCAAAGAGAACAATCAGCACATGTAATAATTACTGACAACTAATGATGCAGGCATACAATGACAATCCAATACACAGCCTAGGCACAAGAACCACATAAGGCTACTGTATAAAAACGTGTCAACAATACTATTTACACACACACAAACAGTGCTGACACAAAGCGCAGAAAATATATATACACGTTATTTTAGGCACTAGGTAGGGGGTGAGGTGGGGCGGGATGGGGTGGGTGGGGAGATGCTGGAGGGAAAATCACTTGCGCTGAAAGAGGTGTGTTTTGAGATTTGTCTTGAATGTAGTGAGAGAATCTGTGTGTCTGAGAGGCAGAGGTAATCTATTCCAGGTCACAGGGGCTTGATAGGCGAAGGACCTCTCGCCACATGTCTTTGTTTGCACTGTGGGGAGTCGGAAGAGTCGAGTGTCGGCGGCGGAGCGAAGCTGACGAGAGGGGGTGTAGAGATTGAGGAGTTCTGAGAAGTATTCTGGGGCAGAACCAGAAACGACGGCAAAAGAAAGAGAGGAGAGTTTGTATTCGATCCTTTTAGTGATAGGCAGCCAGTGTAGAGAGTGAAGAAGGGGTGTGGCGTGTTCATACTTGGAAGATTTGAAGACCAGGCGGGCAGCGTTATTTTGGATCCTTTGAAGTCTATCTACAGTAAAAGGTACTTAGGGAGACCGGCCAGAAGAGAATTGCAATAATCTATCTTTGAGAGGACTAAAGAACACACTAACGTTTTGGTTGCATCAGTGGTGAGGTAGTGACGGACTGAACTAATCTTGCGCAGCTCTAGATAGGCGGACTTGCAGATGTTAGAGATGTGTTTTTGGAAAGAGAGAGTTGGATCGAGAGTGACGCCAAGGCTGCGGACAGACGGAGAGAAAGAGATAGATAGTTCGTTGACAGTGAGAGAGGCAGGAAGAGAAGGGTGATTGAGAAATTTCTTGGGACAGGCCAGCATAACTTCGGTTTTGTCACTATTTAACTGGAGTTTGTTTAAAGACATCCAATCACTGAGGTCTGTGTCGTAAAAAGAATAACACCAACTCCGTTCCCCTGTATGTATGAAAGCCACATTTTCTTTTTCATTCAAATTTTTTTTTTCAAAAGCGTCGTCAACTTTCTATTTACACGACAAGCTCCCTTTCAAGCTTCAATTAAGAACCCTGAATACAAAAGGTCAAAACAAAACAATAGGTACTACTTTGACTATCGTCGTCTGCAACGAAAACCGAAAATGGCGAAACGCTTTGCTACCTACACAGAGGACGAAATTGCCAAGAAAAGATCGAACCTAACACCAGTGACAACAAAAAGGTGCACAGACAGTTCCGTGCGGATCTTTCGCCATTATCTGAAAGAAAAGGGAAAAGGTGAGGATTTTGAAGCAATGTTAAAAAATGAACTGAACAGTACTCTTGGCTCTTTCTATTTGGAAGCTAGATCTGAAAGTGGCGACTTGTATAAACGAAAAACACTGGAAGGGATCCGGTACGGTCTGAATCGCCACCTGAAGTCGCCACCGCACAACAACGACTTCGATATTGTTCGGGATTCTGATTTTTCCGTCGCTAACGAAATGTTCAAGGCGGCTGTCAAAGAACTCAAGCAACAAGGCAAAGGGAACATCACCCACTACGAACCCATGGCCGAAGCCGACAGGCAAAAGCTGTACCACAGCATGTACATGAACACGGCGACACCAACGGGGCTAGCGAACAAGGTACAGTTCGACGTGCGGTATTACTTTTCAAGAAGGGGTGCAGAAACATGCAGTCCATGACCAAAACCACGTTCAGATTCAAAACAGACGCAACAACAAACAGAGAGTATGTGTGCAAAAACTCCGACGAACTTACCAAAAATCACCAACACGACACGGCATTCGTCACCGGATTCATGCCAGCGACTCTGACAGATTCGTGCCCCGTGGAGTCTTTCAGGCAGTATATCAGCCACCTCAACCCCGACTGCGACCGTCTTTGGGTGTATCCTCTGGACACTTTTTCTACAGATTCGCCGGTTTGGTATGCGAAGAAACCAATCGGTGTAAACTCAATGTCCCAGTTCCTCCCCCGTCTGAGCAAATCCTGCGGTCTGAGTCAAGTTTACACAAATCACTCGATCCGGGCCACAAGTGCCACTGTCCTGCATCAATCCAGCTTCACGCCTGCAGAAATCATGGCTGTGACCGGTCATCGAAGCGTCAGCGCGCTCACCACATACCAACGTACATCAGATGCCCAGAAGCTACAGATGGGTGACGCTTTGGCAATTGAGGCTTCGTCTTCTTCCCTGACACGCACGCAGACAGTCAGGCAGGTCCAAGGTGCACCGACGGTGATGGCAGGTTCGGATTACGAAACACTCGACTGTTTCTTTGATGAGATACACGAACCAAGAGACGAAAGTGTGCCCCAGATAAGCAAAAATAGTCTTCCAAAACTGCACCATCAACAACAATAGGGAGATTTAAAAAACGAAACGTCGGGACGTTTCGTTTTGAAGTTGTGGTAAACGTCATCATTTCGGGGGTCTCTCGCTGGAAAGGTGAAGGTCAACTGAAACGGAACGTGGAACGTCAAAACGCAGTCACGTTTTCCACCCCCAAAAAACGAACAATATTTCGTCAACTTTTGTGAGTATTTTTGCACACTAACAGTTTTATTTGTTGGCCATTTTATGCATTGCTAGATTCAGCAACCCTTTCACAGTCTTTCAGCGCTGAGAATGTGTTCATTGGAGGTAGACAACTGTTGTGAACTGAAATATTTTGAAGGGTGCTGATCCTGGTACATTTATCCAACTTCATGGTGAGAAAGCAAATGGCGAAGCAGAAGTAGGTCATCGCATCGAATTTTTATTCTGGCTTCGTATGTGATTTTGTATAAACAAAGTCTGTGTGATTTATTTGGACTGAAAATAATCAAAGTATGCCCGATTCTGGACCACCTCCTGGGGTTTTTTTTCCATTCTGATCGAGGACAGACGTGACAAGTACAAAACAACCCCTAGTTGGGGAAAGGCTTCTAAATCGGCACAGGCGTGTGCACAGGGCCGTTTTCTGAGAATGGGGAATACTCAGGGTATAATTGCCTACATGGTTCGGTAGAGCTCTTTGCCATAGGCTGTTACCAGTTGTAAAAATTGAGATGCGTGAAATGGATAAAAAAAATAATGAGTTCGAATGAGTAAATCTTGGAATTCAACATGAATGATCTAATTTTTGTGAAATACGATTGATGATGAGCAGGTGCATGAATTGAAAAATGTGAAGCTCTTGTGTGTGCAATGCGAGTATGTCAATCCTTTATTGACTCGTGGAGTTGAAATTATGCCATGCCCAGTCAGCGGATCATATCCTGCCATGCCCGGCCTTTCATTTGCGCATGACTCGCCTTTTATTTGCGTATGCCAGCCGTTTTCTGACCCTCCTTTTTATGTTGATGATGTATCGCCCTTCCTTCATTCCGAAACGAAACGTGAATACATCTAAATCTTGTCTGCGGCCTATGCCGTCTCGTTTCACGTTCCCTTTCGCGGGGTGACTCATTCACCAAACGAAACGAGCTGCAAAACGAAACGTGCTGTCTTTTAAATCTCCCTATTAACATCACGGTGAGAAAATGAACGATCCAAGCACAACCAGTTCCCCTGCGAAACTATTTAAGTGGACTTTCCCACGACGTGACCTACAAAAATCCTCCGTGTTCGTTCGCGCCTTGAATTCCACCTGTGTTAGTGCGCGCGTGTGTTTGTGTGTTTAGATTTCGTTCGTTTTCGCTGTTTGGTTAAAAAAAAAGTGTATTTAATCATTAAAAGGTTCAGAAACGTTGATTGTTACTTAGTTGAATACATTCAACCAGAAAAAAACCTCAAAACGCATTGGATCTATTTTCTGCGCGCATGCGTGAGTACGGTATGTGTGAAAAGGCAATTGTGTTGTCAGTCTGGTTTTGTGCTTGTTATTTCGTCCCCAAAAACTCATTTATATCTTTCTATGTCTATGCTGTGAGACATAATCGCCATTACGAGCTGGTCGTGTGACAGAGAGCTTTCTTGCACACTCGACTGCTGCTGTCTCACTCCGGCTAAAGCCGTCGTGAAACATCTACAGTCTCGTGTGCAAGAAAACTCTGTGTCACACGACTAGCTCGTAATAGCGGGTAATGTCACACGCATTCCTTCTTTGCCACTACTAAAGCAAACGTGTGCAAGATTGTATGTTACACGCTTTGATGCCGAAATCAATTATTTTGATTATGCATTTATTTCTGAAAAATGTTACCTTCACATACATTCAGTCACTACCTTAAACACTTATGTTTTCAGTATTCATTTCAAGTGATCACGAACGTAGAAAAATGGGTATAAATACGGTGTTACATTTTGTTGTGCATTCTGAATAGTGTGCCAACATAAACGGGCAAATATCAATCGCTCCCTGACTTTTTATTCATCGAGAAACAAATTTAGTCATCGCTGAATCAGTAGCTTACCTTAAATCCCGACATAAATCAAACAATACCTAGAAAACAGACACAACTTGCCTTCACACGGGTCAGGCGCCGCCTTCGGCTTCCGCTCGGCCTTTGACCGGTTATCCCCCGTGCAACAGGCCTTGGTCAGTCAATCACGTTTTATCTGTGTACTAAGTGTTTGACGGAAAAAGAATAACACCAACCCCATTCTCCTGTATATAACTGAAAGCCACATTTTCTTCTTCATTCAATTTCTGTTTTCAAAAGCTTCGTCAACTTTCCACTTACACGACAAGCTCCCTTTACCAAGCTTCAATTAAGAACCCTGAATACGAAAGGTCAAAACAAAACAATAGGTACTACTTTCACTATCGTCGTCTGCAACGAAAACCGAAAATGGTGAAACGCTTTGCTACGTACACAGAGGACGAAATTTCAAAGAAAAGGTCGAACCGTACACCTGTGACTAGGAAAAGTTGCATTAGACAGTTCCGTGCGGATCTCACCACGTATCAACGTACATCCGATGCTCAGGACCTACAGATAGGTTTTGATTTGGAAACACTCGAATGTTACTTCGACGAGATAAACGAACCAAAAGTCAAAAGTGTGCCCCAAATTCGGAAAATATTCTTTCAAAATGGCACTGTAAAAACCATCAACATCACTGTGAGAAAATAAACAATACAAACACAACCAGTTCCCCTGTGGAACATTTCGGGTGGACTTTCCCACGACCTGACCTACACAAATCCTCCGTGTTCGTTCGCGCTTTGCATTCAATCTGTGTTAGTGCGCGTGTGTGTTTGTGTGTTTAGCTTTCGTTGGTATGTGCTGTTTGGTTCAAAATAAGTTGATCTTTTTTCATTGAAAGATTCAGAAACGTTGGTTGATATTTTGTTGAATGCATTCAACCAGAAAAGACACGAAACGCATTGAATCTCTCTTCTGCGCATGTGTGTGCAGGGTATGTGTAAAAGGGTAATTGTGTTTTTCAGTCTTGTTTTGTGCCTGTTATTTCGTCCCCCAAAACTCATTTTTGTCTTTCCATGCCTATGCTGTGAGACATAATCGCTATTACGAGTTAGTCGTGTGACAGAGAGTGTTCGTGCACACTCGACTGCTGCTGTCTCACGACTGACTCGTAATAGCGGGTAGTGGCTCATCATTTGCCCAATATTAATTCAAACTCAAAAGTTAAGAAACCTACTTTTTGAAGATTACATTTTTTAGCACAACAATAAAGTGAGATATGTACATGTGTGCGTGTGTGTGTGAGTGTGTGTGTGTGTGTGTGTGTGTGTGTGTGTGTGTGTGCGTGTGCGTGCGTGCGTGTGTGTGTGTGTGTGTGTGCGCATGTTTGTGTGTGTGTGTGTGTGTGTGTGCGCATGTTTGTGTGTGTGTGTGTGTGTGTGCGTGCATATGTGTGTGTGTGTGTGGGGGGGGGGGGTGCGGAATACACTAATCCTTATACAGAACTTACAAGGAAATAAAACAGTTTCTGTTTAGATACTGAAGCTCGCCGACACATGTTATGTAGCACGAACTATCTTTCCCCGGTTATTTATCGGACACTTTTCGAAACGGCCAATTAACATCACTAATGATGCGACGAAAAAGATGTACCTGCTCCGAATGTGTCACCTTTTGTGGGCGGTCTCGTTCACAGGAACAGTTAATGGCAATGATGTAAATTGTAAGTATTTGACAAACATTAACGTACATTGTCAACTGTAACAGTTTAAATAGTGTGACGTGCAAATTGAATGCCAATTACGCGTATTACTATATAGTGTGTATTGTTTTATATGTATTTGTTTTATCAGTTATCATATCAGGTGAATCTGAGCTATTATCAACTTAAAGCGTATTGCTGCAATTTTGGAAGTTATACTTCCGTGTGTAGTTACTGTTTTGACATTTGTTGTGGTCACTTATACTAACTAAGGCCATCATATGCGGATTTGTTTTCAGTTTAAGCTGTTTCCATAACGAAGTTTGCACTGATGATTGAAATCCTGGTAGGCAAACGGTGTTACTGCAAAGGCATTATAACAGAAAAAAGAACTACATCAGTCACGACTTGCATCCCAAAGCAAACAGAATCACAGTCACTATTGTTCTTGGTGTAAACAACATTGTATGCATATACTATGTACAGTGTTCGTATACCATTTATCTTCTACTAAATGGAGTGTGTTTTGTGTGTGCATTTTAGGTGTACCTTTCCAGTCCACTAGCACATCAGTAACATGGAACAACACGTACACAGTGACGCTGAAGTTTGCCATCAACAACGAATGCCCCGTGAAATCTGTCAGATTGCAGAAAGGGATTCAGGGTGGAACTATTTGCAACATCATCATCAAGAACAAATCATGTGTAAATCCTGTGGGTTGCTCCTGTAGCACTTCAGAAGGACGTTTCGTCATAACAAAAGGTGTGACAAACCTTGACGATACCGAGTGGTCACTTGTTGGCACTTTACACCAAGGTAGCTCGTTCAAACAGACAGTAACTTTACAGACTACCACGACTCGTAAGTAGTGTTGCTCAATCTATCTCGTTAAGCTACTCCTCCCCCCCCACACACACACACACACACACACACACACACACACAAACACGCGCGCACGCGCATACACACACACACACACACACACATACACACACACACACACACCCATACACATACACACACACACACACACACACACACACACACAAACAAACACACGCAGGCGCGCGCGCATTAACATGCACACAGGTGCATGTGCACGCACTCACAATTATCACAGTTGTTGTTGGTGGTGGTGTTGGTGGGATGATGGGGTGGTGGCTGTTGTGGTGGTGGTTGTGCTGATAGTTTATTGTGTTGTTTGATTGTCCGATTTTAGACTTATAATTTGTGTTTTTGTTTTTGTAGACATAAAATTATGGTCGGGTTGTGAACATCTGTGGTGTCTAATGTATTAAGTAGTATAAAAACAACGTGAATCTTACACACACTATTTGATTGAAGTCAATGTATGTAAAATGTAGATTATCGTCTGTAATTTATATACTGGAGGTCGAGGAAGATGTGATTGCCTGAGAATAAACAAGTTAAACATGATGCTGTTTAATTATGTCTCTTCGAATATTGTTAACAGTTGTGCAGACAAGCTACACCTTTCCTACAGAGCAAGACATCAAAACAAGCAAGACTGTTGCACCTACTACCACTGATCCCTTGAGTAAAGTGTCAACACAGCAAGGTAAAATCGCACGTTGCAGTCTGTTCAACAGTAGTTTAGTTGAGAGGTCTGACCAACAAAATGTGACCCTCCACCACGAAATGAGTCGCATGTCACCTCGCGCGGTTCTGCGCTAGGCTCAATATAAGTCCGGGGAGTGTCTGATAACAGTGTGAGGGTCACCTTAGTCACAGACTTATAACTCAAACAGTTTTCGCTCTTTTCTAAAACGGTTTTCATCACGGGATAGAGCATAAAAAAACTCTTTAGGAAAATGTAAAAATATGAAAATCATGCAAAGGTGACATGCGACTCATTTCGTGGTGGAGGGTCACAAATGGTTGGGGTAATAGGTGGTGCTGCTTCGCCTTATAGTGGCTGACTGGCTGTTTGGTTGACACATTATTTGCTTGCGTAACAGGGTAGAACACGTTTTGATTGTTGTAGATGGTGGGTTTGTTCATTTCTAAAACAGTATCACATTCAGATGCTCAGAATGTCTTAAAACATCGAGTGACGACCACAATTACCACCGTTCCGAACGGCGTTGTTTTTTTACATTTAGTCAAGTTTTGACTAAATATTTTAACATAGAGGGGGAATCGAGACGAGGGTTGTGGTGTATGTGTGTGTGTGTGTGTGTGTGTGTGTGTGTGTGTGTGTGTGTGTGTGTGTGTGTGTGTGTGTGTGTGTGTGTGTGTGTGTAATGTGTGTGTGCGTGTGTGCGTGTGTGTACAGCGATTGAGAGAAAACTACTGGACCGGTCTTTATGACATTTTACATGAGAGTTCCTGGGTATGATATCTTTAAATATGCTTTTCATGTTTTTGATGAATGTCTTTGATGACGTAATATCCGGCTTTTCGTGAAAGTTGTGGAAGCACTGTCACGCCCTCATTTTTCAATCAAATTGATTGAATCTTTAGCCAATCAATCTTCGACAAAGGCCGAACTATGGGATTGAATTTTAGCTCGGTAGAATAAAATATAGTTAATTAGTTTGCTCATTAAACTTGTCATTAAAATCGAATTTTCACTAACAGATTTAAAACTGATTGCATTGTATTACTCATATTCTCCTGAATTAAAAAATATATACATATGCTATGTTTACTCTAAAAATGTGCTCAGAATTACAGAAACTAGTTAAGTAAGTACTGCGTTCGCACGCTACGCGGAGACGAGCGTGATTCGTCTTGGTCTGTTGATGTGGTTACTCGAGACTATCCTAATATAGTTTCGGCGATGACTGTTCTATGGTGTTAATCTGTTACTTTGATGCCAGCAGCTTGACTAAATGTTTTTATATCGCTTCACGCGACTTGTTTTGTTTCGTTTTGTTTTGTTTTGTCTGTGTTTGGTAATGCAACGGCTTCCACAACTTTGCAAATAGCAAGTTAAGTTCTGCTTCTGCTCAGCATTGTCACCCCTCAAGATTATACAGGTGTAATTTCTGTAAATTTCAATAGGGGGATTTTATTATTTAAACCAAATAACATTTACAATAATCTTTTAAGGCGACCGAATGACAATGTGCACATGTTTTAGGGACAATAGTAAACACAGTTGTTAGTTAAAAAAACACACATATTTTCAAAAACAACTTCAAGACCAACCAGTGAGGAACAATGTAAATTTGCTTTGTTCCTCAGCGATGCGGAAAACTCAGTTTTGATGAACATGCCACAAACAAAAGAGGCGTGTTTCACTACTTCGGTAATATCGTTGTTTTGTCATACTATACTTTCTGTAAACGGGCAATACCTTGCGATATGATACTTTCACAGCCTCGAAATGTGTTTTTATGGAAAGAAGACAAGTCATCATTACTTAATCATTTAGGACATCGATACATGCAAAGCCTAGCGGTGAACCTAGGAGTAATTATCAACTGCCGATGTTATTATGTCACAGTGACAAACTATATTGTTGTTTTTTTAAATCAGAGTTTTCCTTTTGGATGATATGTAAGTGTAGTTTCTCCTAAATGTTTGACAGGTATGCCCCTATTTTCAGGTTTCAGAAATCACGTTATGTTGTTATACACGTCAATGTGGAGACAAAGGATTGCAAATGGGGTCACTATTGATTCGTTTATATGTGACTGATTGATTGACTCTTGATTGTTGATTGATTAATTGGCTGATTGACTGATTGTGTTTCAGTTACACCCACTACTGAACCTCCACCCGTAACCAATCACTACGTTATCTACATATTGATTGGTGTTGTCGTGTTTGTCCTGATGGTGGTTACCATCCTTTCCATCTTCTTTGGAGTTCTCTTCAAGAAAAGAGGCAGGTTCTTTAAAATATAAGATGTGCGTGTGTGTGTGTGTGTGTGTGTGTGTGTGTGTGTGTGTGTGTGTGTGTGTGTGTGTGTGTGTGTGTGTGTGTGTGATCTTTGCTATAATTCTCTATGTTTATTGGTGACCTGGCCTTTACATTTGATGTAACTCTTGTTGCACATGTAATGCAAGCACTCCTTCGCGGTTCACACACAGTACTGTACCCACTGACACACACGCTTACTGAATTAGTAATTACATTCTGGAGTAATGTACTCAGACACTGACACGCACTACACACATACCAACACAGACTTTGAAAATATATATATAATTATATATATATATGAACAAGTCAGCTTGCTAATTGTCCTTTTTTTTCTCCAATTATCCGCCCGATCTCGAAGACTGCCCCCACCACCTCCCGCCCCCCACAACTTCAGACGTGCAATGGCCGACGCCGTGATGTTCCACGCTCAGGCTGCTGGACTGCGTGACAGTGATTCCTTCAACAGTGCACAGGGTCACGAATACGCTGAAATTCCTGATGACACTGATCTGAGTATGTATATCCACTTTCTTCATGTATCTTCCGTTGCAGATTCCCAGAACTAAGGGGGAAGGAACAAAAAGCTAGGCCAAGTATATAACACATATTTGACATCGGACGCTTCACAAAGCAGAATATGTTGTCTAAATCAGTAGATTTTGGCTTGCCTGAAATATTTTAGTAAAGCTGCAAATACAGATACTTTCATTTCTAAGTTCCTAACATATAATCCTCGCAATGTGTCCGGCATTTGCGCCATCAGCCAGCCAGTTACACAGTGCAAAACGTAAGTCTACGGTTTTGGACATTGTCCAGCAGTGTGACAGTTAGGCATTTACTTCAAAGAAGGTTGACATACGTGGTTGCGTTTTATATATATGTGTAAGATAAACTAAGAACGGTTGTACTGTTTGATTGAATGTATATTAATGATTGTCGTAGTCAAAGAGAATAGAGGACCGTGCATGTCTGGCAATTATGCGTTTATATTCTTCACACTCCCGTCTCATTAAACGAATGTTAATGCCCGTGTTTTATTCAAATAGTTATGCTGTCAAATGACTGAAAATGTTTACATTCATTCTGCACTGTACATGTCCCAGGTAATTCCGACAACAGCCTGCCATCGTTTGACTCCTCTCCAGTGTCAAACAGCAGCGTGTCAGATGACTGCCTGCATTACATCGCCTGTCCTTCGTCCGACAGCTCCCTGCCTGAAGACTACCTACACCCCGTTGATGCTACTGCAGAGGACATTTCTGCTGAGAGTACAGGTACACTTGCACCAAGAGAGCCATCAGTTCGAGGGAAAATGATGAAAGCTGCAGAACATTGCCGAGGTGATCCACCCTATGTAAACACTGTCGATATGTAGTTGAATAAACACAAATAAAAACAGAAAATGGTAGGTTATTGGAACGTGTAATTCACGACAAAACAAAAAGTTTAATTTACGTTTTAAAATGTGTAAATGTGATTGTTTGTTTTGCCACTAATTAAATCTACCAATAACCTTCTTTTATTCAGATTTGTTTTGCGTTAGCAGTCTATTTGTTTGGGTTATTGTAGTCGAGTTAGCAACACAAAATGCAGTTCCAATAATCTATTCATTTTGAGTATACAAGTCTACAAAGACCTGAGCCAGTTTTGTGTGTTGTTGGGCGCAGTGGCGCGGTGGTAAGACATTGGCCTCCTAATCGGGAGGTCGTGAGTTTGAATCCCGGTCGCTGCCGCCTGGTGGGTTAAGAGTGGAGATGTTTCCAATCTCCCAGGTCAACTTATGTGCAGACCTGCTAGTGACTTAACCCCCTTCGTGTGTCCACGTAAGCACAAGACCAAGTGCGCACGGAAAAAGATCTTGTAATCCATGTCAGAGTTCGGTGGGTTATGGAAACACAAAAATACCCAGCATGCCTACTCAACAAAAGCGGAGTGAACTGACTATGATCTCAGAGTATAGTGTGGGGAACCCAAATGGGGAAACGAGCTTACATGTAACCAGAAAATTCTTGAACGCTGGAGAAGAAGAAGGATTAGTGTAGACGAGTTAGGAAAACAATATGCAGTTCCAATAATCTATACATTTTGAGTATACAAGACCTGAGCCAGTTTTGTGTGTGGGTAATTTGATAATAGCATTTTAAATTACAGAGCAGAGACTGATTGTCCTCAGGTCTTAAGTTTAAGTTATAGCTTTATCTTCCAATACAAGCCTCAACATATGAACATGTGGTTGTTGTCTGTTATTTGGTGTGCGTTAATATCTTATTAACAAGTTTCAGATACATCTCTTGCACACAGTAATTGAATGTTCGTACGACTATGATCATTGCCTTGGCAAAGAGAAGTCACAATTTAAACCATTCTTGTATATCTTTTTATTTTGTTTTAACGTATAAGCGTGTTCATAGGTTGCTCATTTATTAATTTAGTCACTTCTTTATCTATGTATGTGCATATCTATTCATGTATTTCTACATTTATGTTTGAATTTCTTTCTGTTAATATCCTGTTATTCTTTGTCTGTGTATTGTTTGCTCAAGTACGACATTCATAATATTGTTGGTCATTCATTTATTTATTCATTTTTGATTATTTATTCGTTTGCTGAAAAATGCCCGCATTGTAACATTAGCATCTTTTTGCTTATGGACACAATATCATATTGTGTTATATCTTTGTAAATATAACTTCAGCAAGGGGAATAACCGGATTTGTATCGTGCACAATGGTGTATGACATGTGCATAACACAAGTCATGCCGATTGTTTTGTTGGCTTTGTTTGTTGAAATGCGACAATGCGACAATTATTTTTATATTTAGCCACATTATTACAACCAGCGGTTTGTTGATGAGTGATTTTCAATTCTTACACATTTTTGAAACAGCGGACATTGTTGATAAATCCTTGCAGTGTCATCTGCCTTAACTGTTTTCATGAATGGTTTCAAGTTTGGTATTGTGACATTTCAGAAGAAAGTGTGTATGTTTATTTCATTTATTGGTAGGGGGCGGGCAGGTGGGTCGGGGCGGGTGTGTTTGTGTGGGTGTGTGTGTGTGTGTGTGGGGGGGGGGGGTCTTAGAGTTATGGGGCATACTAATTGAGCGTTTTGTAACAGAGTAAAGTAAAAGTAAACGATTTCATTTGAGGAACATAACAAATGGTAAACCAGCACGATTACTTAAATCAGACACGATTCCTGTGGTTTGGGAGAACCAGTTTATTCAGATGTTTGTGGTGTACATTTGTTTGTGTCATGTAATGAAAAGCTTTTCCTCAGATGAAGGAAGTAGTTTTCACTTGTAAATCAATGGTTATTTACAACATCCATGTGTAGAGCTCCATACAATCACATTCCTGGGTGGCCGAGTGGTAACGCACTTGCGCTCGGAAGCGAGAGGTTGCGAGTTCGACCCTGGGTCAGGGCGTTAGCAATTTTCTCCCCCCTTTCCTAACCTAGGTGGTGGGTTCAAGTGCTAGTCTTTCGGATGAGACGAAAAACCGAGGTCCCTTCGTGTACACTACATTGGGCTGTGCACGTTAAAGATCCCACGATTGACAACAGGGTCTTTCCTGGCAAAATTGTATAGGCATAGATAAAAATGTCCACCAAAATACCCGTGTGACTTGGAATAATAGGCCGTGAAAAGTAGGATATGCGCCGAAATGGCTACGATCTGCTGGCCGATGTGAATGTGTAAACAAATTCCATCTCACACGGCATAAATAAATCGCATAACAAAATTTAAAAATAAAATAAAATAAAAATAAAAAATAAAAATAAATCAATCCCTGCGCTTAGAACTGTACCCACGGAATACGTGCGATATAAGCCTCATATTGATTGATTGATTCCTTTCTCTCTCTTTGGTTGACCAAAATATGTGAGTAAACTAAACGGTATGTTCTGATGTCAAGTTTGCTTTTGTGTTCTTGAGCAAAACATGAACAGAAGTGAACGATTGTTTTATGTAGAGAATAAAACAAAATGTTGGAAGAACAAGACAAATAGATGACTGTAAAAGTGCGAATCTCTTGATTGTTTGCTAGCCCACTTTTGCCGTTTTCAGTTATTATATGTTGCTGCTTCGCACCAGTTTTACTTGGTTTTGGTTTTGATGAATTGTTGAAAACGAAGGAATGTTTTCAAAACAAGCATGTTATATTTTATTTTTATTTTTTTTAATTTTTGTGTGTATATAACACGAATAGGATAACGGCAGGCAAGATGGAGATATGTTTTACTTTTTTTATCTTTTGTTTCTTCATCTTCACTTACATTCTTATTAATGATTTAGTGTACTTATCTTGTAAGTAAACGTGTGGTAAGTGTGCAGTTGTACCTGCGATGAGAAGACACCCTTGGAATCGTCCGAAAGTGTCCCTACATTGCATGTGTCTTTTATATGACAAGTTTGTGTCATTTATAAGAGGTTTGTAATTTGTAACTGCCTATTAACAATACTTTCCCACGGATAAAACGAGTGTTTCTTTTTAATACACTCACTTTAATAAACAACTTAATTTCTAAAATACAAAAATAAATTATCCAAAACATTTCTAAAATCTATATAGAACCGGATAATCAAAAAAGAATAGCATCTATTGAATCAAAACAATAATTACACTTCTTGGTTTCTGTTACTTTCATTTAACAGAGGATAATGTTGGTCTTGTAGACAGGAACATGATGGTAAATATGTTGTTTTATGGGTTTTTTCTTCAGATAACATGTTTACACATTGTATATTTGACCTTTGCTGGACATAACCTTCATGATGCACAACACTTCTTTCAAATTAATATTAAATATGTATATGTAAGTGCAGTTGGAAAATGAGTCTGCAGTACATAATCTATAAACACACATTCAATACATAATCATACATGAAAAAACTGCCGTCTCAACTTACATTCTCTTTTTTATATTTAGTCAAGTTTTGACTAAATATTTTAACATCGAGGGGGAATCGAAACGAGGGTCGTGGTGTATGTGCGTGTGTGCGTGTGTGCGTGTGTGTGTGTGTGTGTGTGTGTCTGTGTGTGTGTGTAGAGCGATTCAGACTAAACTACTGGACCGATCTTTATGAAATTTGACATGAGAGTTCCTGGGTATGAAATCCCCATACGGTTTTTTCATTTTTTTGATAAATGTCTTTGATGACGTCATATCCGGCTTTTCGTGAAAGTTGAGGCGGCACTGTCACGCCCTCATTTTTCAACCAAATTGGTTGAAATTTTGGTCAAGTAATCTTCGACGAAGCCCGGACTTCGGTATTGCATTTCAGCTTGGTGGCTTAAAAATTAATTAATGACTTTGGTCATTAAAAATCTGAAAATTGTAAAAAAAAAATAAAAATTTATAAAACGATCCAAATTTACGTTTATCTTATTCTCCATCATTTGCTGATTCCAAAAACATATAAATATGTTATATTCGGATTAAAAACAAGCTCTGAAAATTAAAAATATAAAAATTATGATTAAAATTAAATTCTAAACAACGAAGTGACTGTGGTAAGATGAACAAAGTTAAAAAACAAAGGAATACTGTACTCACCAATACAAGAACGGGACAAGACAAAAATTAAATTGTCCAAATCAATTTAAAAACACTTTCATCTTATTCCTTGTCGGTTCCTGATTCCAAAAACATATAGATATGATATGTTTGGATTAAAAACACGCTCAGAAAGTTAAAACAAAGAGAGGTACAGAAAAGCGTGCTATCCTTCTTAGCGCAACTACTACCCCGCTCTTCTTGTCAATTTCACTGCCTTTGCCATGAGCGGTGGACTGACGATGCTACGAGTACACGGTCTTGCTGAAAAATGGCATTGCGTTCAGTTTCCTTCTGTGAGTTCGACAGCTACTTGACTAAATATTGTATTTTCGCCTTACGCGACTTGTTAATTGTGTTTTCAAAAGTGTGTACATGGTTTTATTTCTTTTTTGGTACATATAATTATGACATGACAACAACATCAGACATCAACATCAACTTACATTCTTATTCAAACACAATATTCAAATCGTACTGTTTACCATATTTGAATTTATTTATGGACATGTTTGCAATCAATACAATGTGATTTATTTCCTTGTTTTCAATTTGATTATTGTCATTAACGTTATAACCAAAAAGGTCATCTGTTCACTAAAAACAATGTTTTTGCCAATATGTATCAATATATAATTATGAATATTTATCCAAACATTTCACATCATTGTACAATTAAAAAAAAGGTTCAATAAAATCAATATTTCCACAAAAAATCGCACCTATTATTTTCTATAATCCTCATTTTATTTCATACAATACTGGTGGGATTCACGTTATGGAAAATCTTCCACTGTCATAATCTTAACCGTTCTTCTTCTGTACAATTACGTGCCAACGTCTAATAATGTTTATCAAGCTGAACTTGATATTTATTTTGCCACAGTACTTTTCGCCGTCACAAGCAAGTGGCGAAAATTGCGCTGCATGACCAGCTGTTTTCTCGTCGCTGGCTGAGTGTTGTTTTGTTCACTGTCACGCGGCTTGCTGGCTCGCGCGCACACAGCTGTTTGTATGGCCAATATTCAAGCTTCATGGTTACATTATGCTTTACTTTCTCACACATCTGTGCATAGGGAATGCATTCATTCCCGACCCATTTTTCTTTAACATAAACAATGCCAGCTTTAATCAAATGTTTACAAAACAGCGTTTTACTTTTGTACACAACGGCCGGGTTGTTATAATAAACACTCATCAAAAAAGGCATTACGCTCGCTCACAACATGCATTCTATTTTCTAACCATGTATTTAATACTTCTTTCCAAAAGTGTGGATGTATCAAATTCAAGCCAACGAAATCCTTGACACATGCTGAGCTTTGAAAACAATCACAATTTGTCCCCAATGTGACAAGAAAAGTCGGTATCATGTTCCGCTTTTTAAACAAATCACTGTGTACATTAGTCGCACATGTAAACAAGTCGCGTAAGGCAAAATAACAACATTTAGTCAAGGTGTCGAACTCACAGAATAAAACTGAACGCACTGCTTTTTTTCACCAAGACCACATCCTCGTAGTTTCGTCAGTCCACCGCTCGTGGCAAAGGCAGTGACATCGACGAGCCATGTAGAATAGTGCGCTAGTGGTCGCGCTGAGCAGGATAACACGCTTTTCTGTATGTCTATTCTTTCTAGCTTACTGAGTTTGTTTTTAATCCAAACATAACATAACTATACTTTTTTTTGAATCAGGGACCGACCAGGAATAAGATAAATTGTTTTTAAATCGATTTCGGAAAATTAATTTTAATCATAATTTTCATATTTTTAATTTTCAGAGTTTGTTTGTAATCCAAATATAACATATCTATATGTTTTTGGAATCAGAAAATGACGAAGAATAAGATGAAATTGTTTTTGGATCGTTTAAAATAAAAAATAATGTTAATTACAAGTTTCCCATTTTTAATGACCAAACTCATTCATTAGTTTTTAAGCCACCAAGCTGAAATGCAATACCAAAGTCTGGCCGTCGTCGAAGATTGTTTTGCCAACATTTCAATCAAACTGATTGAAAAATGAGGGTGTGACAGTGCCGCCTCAACTTTTACAAAAAAGCCGGATATGACGTCATCAAAGGTATTTATCGAAAACATGAAAAAAAAGTCCGGGGATATCATTCCCAGGAACTCTCATGTCACATTTCAGAAAGATCGCTCCAGTAGTTTAGTCTGAATCGCTCTACACACACACGCACAGACAGACAAACACACACACACACACATACACACACACACACACGCACACACACACACACACACACGCACACACACACACACACGCACACACACACACACACACACACACATACACACACACACACACCACGACCCTCGTCTCGATTCCCCCTCTATGTCAAAACATTTAGTCAAAACTTGACTAAATGTAACAAAAAGGATGCTTGAAAAGAATACTTATTTTTCATCTCAATGCCTCCTTTCGTATGATTTGAACACAATACATTCCTGTTTACTTTTTCAGCATGCTGTATTTGATTATTCAAACGACATCTCAGAATAGCTAATTGAATTACATGCGGTATTTAAGTACTTAAACTGACTTTTGCCAGCTTCGATTTTTGCTCAACGAAACTGTATGATCCTCTCAAGTCTTCTTTTCAAAAAATAAAACCAACAAGAAAGCAACACCGTTTTTGGCTCACGTAAGTGTAGCCTATGCGATCGTAACTTTGTCTGTCTGTGCGTGCGTTTGTGCGTGCGTGTGTGCGTGTGTGTGTATGTCTGTGGTAGAAACTTTAACATTTCCGAGTCTATGTGTGAGTGGTTATCCAAGACTATGGATAAAGCTCGCATAAGATTACGTCACGGTCAAAAGTGTTTGACGTCAATTAATGCATCATGACGGCATGCCTCCCTGTAGTCTTTCTCTCTCGCGTGGTGTGTGTGGTCTCGGTCATTGTTATTTTGAGCGGGCCGAGACTATTTGGCAGTCGTGTCCCTGTAAGTAGGCTACATGCAGACAGACAGATCTAGATCTAGTGTCTCTCTTTCTTGCACAGTCGTCACCTAAGCTTACTGTGTGTGTGGGTGTGTATGTGTGACGGAGTGATTGAGTTTGTGTTACTGTTTGTCTATTTCTTACGTGAGCCTTGAAGGCTTCGCCTCTTGTTGTACCTAACTTTCTGCTCAAGGTTTGTTGTTCATATCCTCCTGTAAATTCCAACTGCACTATGTTATGAAATAAATGTTTTTTGCAGAATATTGCTGTTCTCATGGTTGTATTATGCGTATATGTGTGATTATGCATTTGTGCAACAACAACAACAACAACAACAACAACAACAACAACAACAACAACAACAACAACAACAACAACAACAACCATAACAACAACACAATTGACTATACTAGTGTACCACGAGTCAATAAAGTGATACATTTCGTATGTTGTGTCATAGAATCCTCAACCTTCATATTCATCCGCTGGGTCTTGACTGAAATACAAGCCATATAAAAATCACGAGTGTTGTGACCTGTATATTCCATGAAGATCTAAAAGACAAAGTGTGACGGAAACATCAAGCTTTAGTTGTCTGTTCAGATGAGGCACCTCTGCACATACCTTATTCTAAAGGCACGTCTGTTGATCTATGTCAAGTCGGTGCATACTGGTGGCTTGGTTGTCCCCGTCAGTTGAAAGCCTCTTACGCGGATTTGACTGAATACCTAGTGGTTACACACGCATCTACTGAGACCTTAGACACCTTCATCGTCTATAGGACCTACTGCACCGCAGAAGAGCTAGAAATACTCACACAATGCATCAAACAGCTTGTCCGATAAGGGCGTGTGTACCGAGCACGCCTTTAACTTCACATGAGCATGGCAGTGCTGGGCGGACGGACTGGGTTTTTAACGATAGCTAGTTTGACTTCTGTTTTAGTTGAGAGAGCACCGACGAGCACACACACTCAAACACATACGGCTTGTCATGTTGATCACAAGAAAGTGGAAGGAAACATAACAGAGTACGTCCTCAGAATATGACGCGATGGACGACAGGCATCATGAAATCTATGACGCTGTGATGATAGTCTCGGCAAGTCGAGATTAAAACTCAGCTATAGGCCTAGCACTGAACGACTCTCGCGCAAGTTCTCAAAAGCGTGGTTACCCCTTGCACATCCGGTCGATAGGTACGTGTGCATTTTGGAATGTCAAGGACGACAGAAAGTAGAGCCAGCTATGATGTATTCCGTGCACCCTTATTTATCCACTATTTTATGTGTTATAAGAGTGCAATAATTACATCATAGATGTAACAAGAGAACAATGAAAATACAAGAAATATACCTAGAGTACATTTACAGAGACAAAGAAGGGAGGTCATGGATATATATATATATATATATATATATATATATATATATATATATATATATATAGAATGACGTCAAGAGCGAGAATGCATAGAAATTACGTCATGAGCAAGGGAGATCATCCTTTACTCTGTGTGTGTCTCCACCGCCTACATTCCAACGTGGAATTTTGAAAGCAGGGAGCACACTAGAGGTAATGATTATTTGTTCGCATATGCGTAGACATTTGGCTAAATACCAAGCCATTTGAGGCGTAAGCAAATATATGACATTTACAGTGATAATTAAGTTCTTCCGGTGAATTACACTCACTCATACCGCTTACTTGTGAAATTTGGCAGCTACATTTTGTTGATGATGGTAAAGCGATACATCAACAAGGGACGGATGTTAACAGACATGTTGATGTTCAATCAATCAATCAATGAGGCTTATATCGCGCATATTCCGTGGGTACAGTTCTAGGCGCTCTGCAGTGATGCCGTGTGAGATGAAATTTTATACGGCCAGTAATTGCAGCCATTTCGGCGCACATTTACCTTTCACGGCCTATTATTCCAAGTCACACGGGTATAGGTAGACAATTATTAACTGTGCCTAAGCAATTTTGCCAGGAAAGACCCTTTTGTCAATCGTGGGATCTTTAACGTGCATACCCAATGTAGTGTACACGGGGGGAGAGTTCGGACACCGAAGAGAGTCTGCACACAAAGTTGACTCTGAAATAAATTTCCGCCGAACCTGGGATCAAACTCGCGCTGACAGCGGCCAACTGAATACAAATCCAGCGCGCTACCAACTGAGCTATATTGTCGACACTCATAGTTCCAGCATAACGGTCGTGACAGATTTCCTCCATTGCAATACATGGGAACGTCTGTGTCTGTGTTAACAGCGTTTCC
>NW_027127435.1:42500-50114 GCF_037325665.1 Littorina saxatilis
GTATTTAGGGGATACAACTGACATACAAACAGTTTGGATCCGCAATAACGCATGCAACGCGTTTACGGTAGATGCCAGAAAGTGTCCTCGGCGTATCCCCTCATACATGGAAGTCAAGAATATTATACGTTATTTGCGTGTTTGACCAAAATATGACATTTTACACAGATCGAGACAGTCATTGTTCTCCGAGACCGCGCTAGCGGTCGAGGTGAACAATGACTGTCGAGATCTGTGTAAAATGTCATATTTTGGTCAAAAACGCAAATAACATTTATGTATCGATCGAATTCCTTTCAGGTACTATGACTTTGTTGTTATGTTGTTTTGACGATTGAACGAGCCCGGGCACACACACATGCATTCAAACACACAAGCTTCATATTTGGGCGTTTCAGGTTGACCAAAACTTCAAAGGAACTACAAAACACACGTCATGTACTGACTTTGTTGTTGTTTTGACATTAAACAGCACACACACATGCAATCAAACACATGACGTGTGTTTTGTAGTTCCTTTAAAGTTTCGGTCAACCTGAAACGCCCAATTATAAAGTTTTGTAGGCCTCTGACGTCACATGACTCAAAGAAGGGAAATCCAATCTCCAATCGATACATTTTGTTTTGCTGCGACCATGCATACCCAACATGCAAGCTTACACCAAATGTGACCCACCACCACGAAATGAGTCGCATGTCACCTTTGCGTGGTTTTCATATTATTACATTTCTCCTAAAGAATGTGTTATGCTCTATCCAGTGGTGAAAACCGTTTTAGAAAAGAGCGAAAACTGTTAGAGTTATAAGCCTGTGACTAAGGTGACCCTCACACTGTTACCAGACACTCCTCGGACTTATATTAAGCCTAGCGCAGAACCGTGCGAGGTGACATGCGACTCATTTCGTGGTGGAGGGTCACAAATGTTTGCTAAATCAGACTATACATACCAGATAACTAAGTGGGAAGAAAAGGACAGACAGACCGACAGACAGATAAACAAACACTTAAAGCAAAACAAAACAATCAAACACAAAAAAGCACAGCACAAAAAAGAGTAACACCATTACACCCCCTTCTTTACTGAGGGGGATGGGCGAATGATGAAGGATGGTAATGAAGTTACGTTTAGGTTCCTTTTGTTTGTTTGTTTGCTTAACGCCCAGCCGACCACGAAGGGCCATGGTGCTGCTTTGACATATATATATAACGTGCGCCACACACAATACAGAAGTCGCACCACAGGCTTCATGACTCACCCAGTCACATTATTCTGACACAGGACCAACCAGTCCAAGCACTAACCCCATAATGCCAGACGCCAGGCGGAGCAGCCACTAGATTGCCAATTTTAAAGTCTTAGGTATGACCCAGCCGGGGTTCGAACCCACGACCTCCCGATCACGGGGCGGACGCCTTACCACTAGGCCAACCGTGCCGGTTCCGTTAGAATATACGGTGTCTTATAAATGTACATAGTCCTACAAACACGTTTGTTTTATTTACGCTCTTTGGTTTAATTGAATGTATAAGGACGATAGTTTATGACCTGCAATTTGCATGCACAGAAACAAACAATGTGAATAGTACGTCAGTATGGCTCTTATAACAATATTTTGTTTAAAACAGACGTGAGGACAACGTATTCTACCAGTACAACAGAGCAAGGCAGCACAACACGCAAGACTGCTACTACAATTACTACTGATTTGTCAAGCACAGTGTCATCGAATACAGGTAGAGTGGTATATATTTCATTAAAATTAAAATGTAATTGAGTGGTATGTAAACTTATCTACAACAGTGTTTGAGTGATAGGTGCTTGTCGTTTTGTCTTAGAGTGGCTGACTGGTTGTTTAGTGGGCAAATTGAGTTATCGCCGTGATTTTTGTATGTTGCTTGGCGCAGCGTTTTGTAATACAAGTCTCCATTACATATACTCAAAAATGCTTTAGATCATGACTGTGTGTATCCGTTTCATAGTAACTGCCAACATGGACACCAACACACGACTAAAAGGTATGGCTTTATTATAGGGCTATTTCTTGGACTATTTTGCACAATCAATTAACCAATATGTGTGTGATCATCTCCATAAACTTCGGTATCTGTTTTTAAAAAGCTTGATTTTGTATGTGTGCTTTTTTTACATTCAGTCAAGTTTTGTTTATGATTATTAAACCCTTTTATTGTTTCAACATGACGATGACCACATATGTTTGTGAAGAAAATAAACGTCATTTAGTCATCAAAACATGAACACAAACTGTCCACAACAACTGTAATACTTATTAGCACAGCCAACTTTAACAATTGCATCTCCTCTCAACAATAAGCCTTAGCAATTTAAGATTTAAAAATAATGCTGACAACGCAATTTTGGGACTATACTTACACTTCAGGTTCAAAACGTTCGCCAGTTTGCTGTTTTCTGTAACAGGGCAACACTATTCATATCGATAGTTTACACTCACAGACGAAATATTTACTTAATTACTATTATGACAAGGAAACACTTTGGGCATTTCAACCATACATGTATGTGCCTCATAACTTACATGTACACGATACTGGTGCATGCACAGCTAGGCGGTGACCTTACGAGTACTGTCCCACTGCCGATAGGACTAAGTCATACGCTTGTGATGATGGCGAGAAAGCATTCAATGTACCCGTTTTTTCGAAACATAATTAGCTTTCGTTGGTATGTGCTCTTTGGTTCAAAATAAGTTGATCTTTTTTCATTGAAAGATTCAGAAACGTTGGTTGATATTTTGTTGAATGCATTCAACCAGAAAAGACACGAAACGCATTGAATCTCTCTTCTGCGCATGTGTGTGCAGGGTATGTGTAAAAGGGTAATTGTGTTTTTCAGTCTTGTTTTGTTATTTCGTCCCCAAAAACTCATTTGTGTCTTTCTATGCCTATGCTGTGAGATACAATCGCTATTGCGAGTTAGTCGTGTGACCGAGAGTTTTCTTACACACTCGACTGCTGCTGTCTCACTTCGGCTACGCCGTCGTGTGCAAGAAAACTCTCTGTCACACGACTAACTCGTAATAGCGGGTACTGGCTCATCATTTGCCCAATATTAATTCAAACTCAAAAGAAGATTACATTTCAACCATACATGTATGTGCCTCATAACTTACATGTACACGATACTGGTGCATGCACAGCTAGGCGGTGACCTTACGAGTACTGTCCCACTGCCGATAGGACTAAGTCATACGCTTGTGATGATGGCGAGAAAGCATTCAATGTACCCGGTTTTTCGAAACATAATTCGAAAGTACCGCAAAACCTTTCACTGACACGACGTAATGCTCGATGCACTCGGGTTGTTTGCTATAATGAAAATAACGCCATTGTTCTTTCTTCTTTAAATTGATACACAATGTTTAGAACAGCTGTTTTCGATAAGGCAGCTTGTCAATAATTATGTTATGTACTGTACTGTATTATCAAGTGAGTTTCGTAGTTTATGGTAAATTGTGTAAGCTTCTGTGTGAAAATGTCGAGGGCAAGCAGAACCAAACAAACACCAACAACAACAACAACAACAACACAACAACAACAACAACAACAACAACAACAACAACAACATCGCTACTACCTCCATTACCACAACCACCACAATCACCACGACAACAACCACCACCACCACCACCACAACAACAACACCACCAACACCACCAACACCACCACCAACACCACCACCACCACCAACAACAACAACAACAGCAACAACAACAACAACACCAACAACAACAACAACAGCAACAACAACAACAACAACAACAACAACAACAACAACAACAACAACAACAACAACAACAACAACAACAACAATCTATTTCATCAGAAACAAGATCAGAGTAATCCATTATCGTTCCCTCTAAATGAAATTGTTTGTGTTATATTGTCATATACGAAAATGTTGTTTTCTCTTTCTTTTTTTCTGGCAAACTACCAGGTACCCCTGATGTGCCAACCATTCTCCAGAAGAACCAGGCCTACATCATACTGTTCGGTTCAGTTGGATGTGCAATACTTTTTGTTGGAATGTGCACTGGCGTTGGAGTCATTGCCAGGATAAGAAACGCAAACATAAGAGGTATGTGGGGTGTAAAAATCAAACGCAATGCACTTGTCAATAATAGGCCTATAACATTATTTTGAGCAGATAACTTGCATCTACTTTGTGTGGAGTTCCTGTTGCACACAGTTATATCCCTTGTAATAAAGAAACACAAAAGTAAAGTCTAAAACACGATCATGACAGACATTATAAGATGTTTGATGGGTTGTTGACAGACCAGCTTTTTTGTCTGTCCGAGGGGGAGCATAATATTATCGTCTTTTGTTTCATATTTATTGACCAAGGCCGAAGGCCGCGGTCAAAGAATATGAAACAAAAGTCGTTATGCCCCCTGAGGACCGACAAAAAAACTGGTCTGACAACAGACCACTAAACATCGTTTTTGTCTTCATTTTGGTAGTGAGAAAATAAGCGCAAAATCAACACAGGGAGCAATGCTTTGAAACACGAGTTTCGTTTCGATAATACATGTTTTGGGGCCCCAGCACGTTGTTGCAATCAAAGCTGGTGTGTGAAAGCAACTTTCTCTGTGTTTTGAGTTAATATAATGTTGAGATAAGTATGTCAGGTTTGAGGATGCACAGTTTCGTAGGTTCCTCTCAGTATACCACCCCCTCGGTTTTCAGTTGTAAATATTAAGCTTAGTTTATCGAATGTCAAAGGTCACAGAAGATTTGCATCGTGCAGCAAGGCACGTTGGGTCAAAGGTCACAGAAGATTTGCGTCGTGCAGCGAAAGAAAGAATCGCGATATTGTTTCCTACTGATTGCCTCTTTGTTTTTCATTAGACCTGCCATTCTGCTTGCTCGGCTTTGTTAGATGTTTGCATTTCTTGTGCTATATTTGTTGCTTTTATTAGTATTTCTTATTTGCGCTTCGTTTAGCGATACAACGTCTTGTGCACGGGTCACAATTTGTGTATCAGGGGTCAATTGGTTTGACTTGAACTTGACGTTCGTGTTTCTCCGTCTGTGTTTCGAAACACAGATACACGCACTCCATGACTTTGTAAGAAGACAACACGTATCGCTAGGTTTCATTCGTTTGTGATGAATGTATGACCTTTCATGAAGTAGTTTTGTTTTTTGTTTAATTTTGCCAGTTTGCCAGTTCGTTTTTGGAACTTTGCAAAGCAGTGTTGTCTGTTTAGGTCTGGAGAAACGCCAATAAATAGAGCCGAAGAATCCCCGAGCGTTTCTATTGGGTTTGCCTTTGATTATCCATGTATTACCTGCTTCCTGCAGCTATGGGAACCGGGGATTTATTGCATGAAGAAAATTAGATTTATTTCCCAGGTGGCTGTGAATGAAAACTCTTGAAAATGATGACAAACAACATTAATTCAAGTCAAGCTAATTTAATGAATGTATGAATTTCTTACCTCATCAACAATATCCCAGAGTGCACAACTCCCAAATTATGAACAGACTTTAGGCAAGCTGTTATTGCACATTGGTTCAGATCTAACATGTTGTCAGGCATTAACTACTTTCCTTTTGACAATGTGTGTACGTGTGTGTGTGTGTGTGTGAGTACATTTTGTGTGTGTGTGTGTGTGTGTGTGCGTGTTTGCGTGTGTGTGTATGTGTGTATATAGTGTTTGTCTGTCTTTTTGTCTGTCTGTATCTCTGTCTTTTTGTCTGTCTGTATCTCTGTCTGTCTGACTCTCTCTCTGACTGTTTGGCTGTGTGCCTGCCTGTATGTTTGTGTGTGTGTTTTTGTGGGCCTGTGTTTGTGCCGGTCCACCCTGGCTATATATATGTGTGTATGTCTGTTCCTGCCCAAGTGGTTTTATCGGGGTGTCTGAGCGTGTGACTATTTGTTGGAACTCAAGATGTATTTGACCTTTTTCTCTTGTTTTCTAGACCATCAAACAAGGTAGGAAACTTTTTATCTACGTAGCGTTACGATGTGTGTTTTTTTCTTGCTGATAATGTTGTTCTTGGTGGTTATTTGTGTACTTTTTTTTTATTCAAACACAATGTATTTGTGCATTTAGTTATGTTAGTACATTATTATTTGTTGGGGGTAATCTATAGATCAGTTTTATATTTCATTTAATAACCTTTATAATACGTTATGTATTTACTTGTTCTTATTATGTTTTTGTTTAAAAAACAACATCTTTATTTCTTGATCTCTTTCTTGCTTTCTTTGCTTCTGCTTTTGTTTGTCTTCTTCTTTTTGCCTTTTTTATGTCTCTCTTTTTATATTTAGTCAAGTTTTGACTAAATATTTTAACATCGAGGGGGAATCGAAACGAGGGTCGTGGTGTATGTGCGTGTGTGCGTGTGTGCGTGTGTGTGTGTGTGTGTGTGTGTGTCTGTGTGTGTGTGTAGAGCGATTCAGACTAAACTACTGGACCGATCTTTATGAAATTTGACATGAGAGTTCCTGGGTATGAAATCCCCATACGTTTTATTCATTTTTTTGATAAATGTCTTTGATGACGTCATATCCGGCTTTTCGTGAAAGTTGAGGCGGCACTGTCACGCCCTCATTTTTCAACCAAATTGGTTCAAATTTTGGTCAAGTAATCTTCGACAAATTCCGGGGTTCGGTATTGCATTTCAGCGTGGTGGCTTAAAAATTAATTAATGACTTTGGTCATTAAAAATCGGAAAATTGTAAAAAAAAATAAAAATTTATAAAACGATCCAAATTTACGTTTATCTTATTCTCCATCATTTGCTGATTCCAAAAACATATAAATATGTTATATTCGGATTAAAAACAAGCTCTGAAAATTAAATATATAAAAATTATTATCAAAATTAAATTGTCCAAATCAATTTAAAAACACTTTCATCTTATTCCTTGTCGGTTCCTGATTCCAAAAACATATAGATATGATATGTTTGGATTAAAAACACGCTCAGAAAGTTAAAACAAAGAGAGGTACAGAAAAGCGTGCTATCCTTCTTAGCGCAACTACTACCCCGCTCTTCTTGTCAATTTCACTGTCTTTGCCATGAGCGGTGGCCTGACGATGCTACGAGTAAAATGGCATTGCGTTCACTTTCATTCTGTGAGTTCGACCGCTACTTGACTAAATATTGTATTTTCGCCTTACGCGACTTGTTTTGTTTTGTTTTTCTGTATTTTATAAACTATTGATGAATGCGATTATTTAATATTTTTATAATCGTTCACATCATTTCTGTATTTATTATTCGATGTAATCATTGTTTTGTATTGCCTTCTATGTATGTATATACACACCTACTTATTTATTAATTCAGTAATGCGTTTACATTTATTTATGTAATTGTTTTATTCATCTGTGTTCATAACGTACGTATTTATATAAGTACGACAAAACAAAGAATGCGTGTCTGTGTGTTTGTGTTGAAATACACAACTGAAAGATTTACGACATAACGGGTACAGATAGTTATACATGTAATTCCGTGCACTGACACAGTATTTTATTAGAAAACAAAGTATGCATCATCTGAACCAATCACCGTCCATATCTGCATCGTTTACACATAGGATAATAATGCGCAAATTC
>NW_027127436.1:0-114955 GCF_037325665.1 Littorina saxatilis
TATAGACCCTATACAGTGAAACCTGTTTATAGACCCTATACAGTGAAACCTGTTTACAGACCCTATACAGTGAAACCTCTGTTTATAGACCCTATACAGTGAAACCTGTTTATAGACCCTATACAGTGAAACCTCTGTTTATAGACCCTATACAGTGAAACCTCTGTTTATAGACCCTATACAGTGAAACCTGTTTATAGACCCTATACAGTGAAACCTCTGTTTACAGACCCTATACAGTGAAACCTGTTTATAGACCCTATACAGTGAAACCTCTGTTTACAGACCCTATACAGTGAAACCTGTTTATAGACCCTATACAGTGAAACCTCTGTTTATAGACCCTATACAGTGAAACCTCTGTTTATAGACCCTATACAGTGAAACCTCTGTTTATAGACCCTATACAGTGAAACCTCTGTTTATAGACCCTATACAGTGAAACCTCTGTTTACAGACCCTATACAGTGAAACCTCTGTTTATAGACCCTATACAGTGAAACCTCTGTTTATAGACCCTATACAGTGAAACCTGTTTATAGACCCTATACAGTGAAACCTCTGTTTACAGACCCTATACAGTGAAACCTCTGTTTATAGACCCTATACAGTGAAACCTGTTTATAGACCCTATACAGTGAAACCTCTGTTTACAGACCCTATACAGTGAAACCTCTGTTTACAGACCCTATACAGTGAAACCTCTGTTTACAGACCCTATACAGTGAAACCTCTGTTTACAGACCCTATACAGTGAAACCTCTGTTTACAGACCCTATACAGTGAAACCTCTGTTTATAGACCCTATACAGTGAAACCTGTTTATAGACCCTATACAGTGAAACCTCTGTTTACAGACCCTATACAGTGAAACCTCTGTTTATAGACCCTATACAGTGAAACCTGTTTACAGACCCTATACAGTGAAACCTCTGTTTATAGACCCTATACAGTGAAACCTCTGTTTATAGACCCTATACAGTGAAACCTCTGTTTACAGACCCTATACAGTGAAACCTCTGTTTATAGACCCTATACAGTGAAACCCCTTCTAACACGTACCTCCCTCAATTTAGGATTATCTCCCTTTTAAGACCCTGTGTTTTTAAGACTTGCTGTGCATAGTCCAGTTTGTAAATGTATCCCCCTTTTTACCCCTCCTTTTTCTAGTCAGACATCATTTTCTCACATTTTTAGGGAGGTCTTAAAAGTGAAGTTCCACTGTGTTTTTCTTCTTCTTCTTCTGCGTTCGTGGGCTGAAACTCCCACGTACACTCGTGTTTTTTGCACGAGTGGAATTTTACGTGTATGACCGTTTTTTTACCCCGCCATTTAGGCAGCCATACGCCGTTTTCGGAGGAAGCATGCTGGGTAATTTCGTGTTTCTATAACCAACCGAACTCTGACATGGATTACAGGATCTTTTTCGTGCGCACTTGGTCTTGTGCTTGCGTGTACACACGGGGGGGGGGGGGGGGGGGGGGGGGTGTGTGTGTGTGTGTGTGTGTGTGTGTGTGTGTGTGTGTGTGTGTGTGTTCGGACACCGAGGAGAGTCTGCACACAGAGTTGACTCTGAGAAATAAATCTCTCGCCGAACGTGGGGACGAACTCACGCTAACAGCGGCCAACTGGATACAAATCCAGCGCGCTACCGACTGAGCTACATCCCCGCCCCCACTGTGTTTTAAGACTCACTCTGTGTTAAGGCCGTGTTTCTCTTCGTAAAGTCTGTAAAACTGACTTTCTTTTTAATTAGAGACATCCTTGGGTCAGATTCTTGGAGGTATTAAAATCACATGTTTAAATGTAAAAGGGCTTCATCAGCATAAACCCTATTGAAGGAAATATTCAATACTTTTTTTTTTTAAGAAAACAAAATCTGGCCGTTTCCTCTTGCATTCACTTAAAAGTTTTCAGAAATGGAAAAGCATTCATGCTTTCAGGTCACAGGCAAGGAAATCAAAAAGTGCAAAAAAAAAAGAAAAGAAACCCAGACAGCCAAAAAGGGGAGAAGACAAAACAATTAAAAGGAAAACGTAGACTACTCTAGCAATTAAAAGTGTTGAAATCCTGGAGTCAACTTGCGTTTCAATTCAACAGAACATTTAAATCAATTCAAAGATAAAACAAAGTAACCAAGATGCAGGCAAAATTAGAAACATTACATGCTGCAAAATCATCAGCCAGATAAGTTTTCGTTATTGTTTGTCTGTGCACTTAAAAGACCGTTGGGTCGATGTATTTGTGAATGTATTGTTTTGTCAATAACAAACGTTCCAACAACCTACCTTTCTTGTTTTTTTATTCTAATATTTGTTTCAACAAGTGTGTTTTTACGTGTATGACTATTTTTACATCGCCATTTAGGCAGCAATACCCAATCCAAACTCTGACATGGATTACAGGATCTTTTCTGTGCACACTTGGTCTTGTGCTTGTTTGTACATATGAAGGGGGATAAGGCACTTGCAGGTCTGCACATAAAGTTAACCTGGGAGATCAGAGAAATCTATACCCTTAACCCAGCAGGTGCAGCAATAAATTGAACACTCAGACAACCTCCCACATTGGACTGGAGGCTGACGTCTTATCCATTGGGCTTTTGCGCCTGTCTTTTTCTGTTCATTTTGACATTATTATTTGTTTGTCCGTCTACTCCAAAGACAACTAGTGAATGTTTCTTAATGTTTTCTATTTAATACTATTTTTGTTTGAACACTGCACTGCTGAGAAACCAATTACAGCCTACAGCTGAGAAACCAATTACAGCCTACAGCTGAGAAAAAAAAGGCTTAGATGTTCCAATAACTAACCTTTTCATTTTTCTTTTTTTAATCTTTTTTTTAATTTTATCGATGTATTCAGTTTGGCTCAAGTCAAGCACCAATATGGTAACCAAGTCTAAATTAAGCCAAACCTGTGGCATATATTACTACCCACAAGAAAAAAAAAATCTATTCCAATTGAACTACAACAGCACAAAAGAACTGATTTGCAAGCATAACTGCTACTTTCAGTAAGCACTGTACATATTCTGTCAAACATACAAAAGTCCAAGAAGGGAAAATTCTGTAATGAAAACTTAGCAAGCAAACAATAAAACGTCAATCTTGAAAATTGTTGAAATGAAAACTTAAGGGAGCCTCACCGGGATCATAAACATAACCTACATACTCCTCGTTGGGGGTCATGGAAACCTCCACTGCAACATCAGGTACAACTTGACAATGAAGGATGACTGAAGAAGAAGATTCAGCTTTTTTGCTCTTCTTGTTTCTTGTCTTTTTTCATGTGATGTAACCTTCTTTTCATTTGTGTGTGTGTGTGTGTGTGTGTGTGTGTGTGTGTGTGTGTGTGTGTGTGTGTGTGTGTGTGTGTGTGTGTGTGTGTGTGTGTGTTTGTTTGCATATATTTGTTTAAAGGCTGCCACTGACGAGAAACCAGTTACAGCCAGCTGCACCCCAAACAAAATCAAAAATCAAACAAATATACACACACAAAAACACATCTACTTAGCACAAGGGAAGAACTTTACGGTAGCAGTGAACGACTTCGTTTCATCACACACAGGGGAAAACATAACAGCACATCAAACGTTTTAAAGCACACAGCCTTACCAACTTCGACAGGGTCAGGTCGCTGTGACTTGGCAGTTGAAAGAAGATCTGCCGCAAGCATTTTCTCATCCTCTGTCCGCGGGTCGTCAACGGCCATCAGTGCCTCAAGGCGTGCACGCTCCATCACATATTCCGCATACTCTTTCAGACCATAGCGTAACCTGAAACCAACAACAGAAGAAATGCATCAGTATATACTCATTTGTCATTGTTCATCTAGCTGTGATTTCCAATTATATATGTTGAAGACTGAAAATGAAATAACTTTGACATTTTTTTAAAACACAGAATTTGCTGTTACATTTGTATACTACTTCTTTCCATAATGTTAAACTCTGTGTTTCAGAGATGGGTCAACTCAAAAGTAACGAGAAATGTTGGATTTCATTCATTCATGCATTCACCGCAAAGACACTCACCTAAACACACTATTCTCTCCCTCTCTTACACACACACACACACACACACACACACACACACACACACACACACACACACACACACACACACACACACACACACACATGCAAACACAGACACACACACACACAGACGCAAACACAGACACACACACACAGAGGCAAAGATACTCACACTCACAAACACTCACATACACACACAACCAACAAACAACCAACACCACATGAACCTCCTCACCTGTCTCTCAACTCTTCAGACACAGGTTTGTACTGCACAAACTGCCTCAGCTCCAGCGCCGTTGGACACTTCAAGATGGCCACCCTCGTCTGGGTTTTGATGGCCGCACCCACAGTCAGACCTTGACCAATATTAGTGCCGAACTTGGGCCCAGGTTTCTTGAACTCTCGGGCAGGGAGCGAGGTTAGGTCGCGCGAGCGGATGCCCTTGGGCACGATGGAAGACTGGTCGTAGTTCTTCATCCAGCGCTCGGAGAGGCCGCCGATGTAAGGTTTGAGGACTGTCATGCCGGTCACGCCTGGGTACTCTGGGAGCGGTTCTTTGAGCACGGCTGTGGCTTGGTTGCGCTCGGCTGAGGTCAGGTACTCAGCAATGTCCTGGAAATTAAGTACAAGTATGTGCAACATGATTGCATACGCACAAAGAAGAATATAAATGTACAGAAGAGTGCTAAACGCACGCATGCAGTTATTCTCACATGTTAATGAACAACACACGACACAAAATATGGTCCTTTATTTTTTTTTTTTTTTTTTTTTTTTTTTTTTTTTTGCCAAGCACATCATTGTGGGGCTTTTAATGAATAACATGCATCCGTCCACTCACAATATATTTTCTTTCATCCTTCAACATTTACCACTCAAAAAGTATATAGTATCAAAATTAATGAAAAACTTTTTTTCTTACTTGTACCCTTAGACAATTTTCCTTGGTTGCCCCAAGATTGTGTTACTATTTGCTTAGACCATAGCTTTTTTTCTTTTTTTTCCGTTGAAATATGTATTTAAAATGCATATCATTATAATTATACACACACAAAAAACACAGTATGACATCCACTATATACATCTTGGTGTAACTTTGGGTCCGTATCTAGAAATGAGAAGAGAAGGAGAAAAAAATAAAAGAAATAAGAATAGAAAAATAAAAGAAATAAAAAAGAGGAATAAAAGTCATAATTTTACATTTCTGATCTGCAATTGCTTTTCGAATAAAACAAAGAGAGGAATTGAAGCCTTTGTTTTTTTATAAATACTTATGCACATTTTAGCAACCAAAATTATACGGTTCAATTCTTTCAACAGGGTTGCTTGCATTTTTCGATTTTTAACACCAAACATAATTTCGTGCACTGTTAACTCTATTTGTTTATCCATATGTACCCAAATATAAAATTCTATCTGTTTCCAAAACTCAATCACCACTGGGCAAAAGAGAAAAAAGTGTTCTATATAATCAACGCTATTGCTACAATATGAACAGACATTGTCCTCCACAACTTTCATTTTACATAACATAATGTTTGTGGGATAAATATTGTGAAGTAATTTCCATTGTAATACACGCAACCTTGTTTCTTTAACCGATTCAAAACTAGTCAGCCAATCTTTCTTATCAATTTCATAATTAAATTTCCTCCTCCAAAAGCCAATTGCACAAGGTTCAACAACTTTCATACTTACTAATTCTTTTCTAAACTGTTGTGCGCTATGTACTTTCTTACCACGATATAAGGGGATATCCATCAAATCAATTTCTTTCTTTCCGTGCATCGTCTTGTGCATTACATTCAGAGCAACAGCACGAACCATGTTATATTCCAAAATTCTCCGTGGGGATTTTCCTAAAACATCACAAATGAACTGATAGGAGACAAATTCGTTTCTGTATAAAACATCATGTACGCTATTAAGACCCTTTCTCGCCCAATCTTCAAAATACAGTACATTTCCGGCATAAGCAAAACATTGGTTATTCCATAAAAGCGGATTAAATAAATTATTATCAATACATAAGCCTACGTTGTTATCAAGCCAGGTTTTCAAAACAATTTTCCAAAATTTGGATTTGACAAGTTCACTCCCCTTTAGTCTCCGAAAATTAACATTTGAATAAAAACATTCACAATTTGAGCCGTACATTGAAAACACTGACTTTGGAACACATTTCCACTTATCCGTGACTTTGCGGGATGTCAGTCTGACAGCCCATTGTAATAAAAATGATGCCTGCATGTGTTTCAAATCAATCATATTTAAACCACCATTTTCGACATCACTACACAATATTATCCTTTTAACCTTTTCAAATGCCTTTTTATTATTTTCTTTCTTTTTCCACAAAAATCTAAACAACAGTCTATTAACTTCTGCTAATACTTTATCAGGGATCACAAATGCCTGCATAAAATAAACAAGTTGGGAGATCAAGAACGTTTTTATTACAATAATTTTACCCATGATACTCAAATTTCTTTTCTCCCATGCCGCAATCAAGCGCTTAACAGACGTAATTCGCTCTGTCCAATTTTCCTCAACGTCAGAGGCTGATATGTCATTACAAAAATAAATTCCCAAAATCTTTAATTTTTTCTTCCAATTGAAATCATAAAAGGTGTCTTGACAATGTTTTTGACTTCCTAGCCACATGGCTTCACATTTTGACAGATTCAACTTTAATCCGGAAACGTAGTAAAAAGAATCAAAAATCAATAAGGCATGTTTTAAATCCGTTTCGCTTTTCAAAAATAACGTTACATCGTCAGCATACAAAGCAATTTTTAACATATCATCCCAAAACCTATCATTTAAACAATTCAAATTCGAAATACCGTTAACATTCTTATTCTGCCTAATCTTAATGGCTACTAACTCAATTGCCAAAACAAAGGCTAAAGGCGAGAATGGACATCCCTGACGGATTCCAGACTCCACTGGAAAATACTCAGACAACCAGCCTGCATAATTAACACAACTCTTGGCATCTTTCATCAAAACTTCGACCCAAGTTACAAACTCCGGGCCAAAGCCAAATTTTTTAAAAACATTTATCATAAAGTCTTTTGAAATACAATCAAATGCATGAAACATGTCGATGGTGACCAAAAGACCTGGTTTATCTTGCACATTCATTTGATCTATGACGTCATCAATCAATCTTAACAAAGATGAAACTTGCCTCCCTTTAATATATCCAACCTGATCAGGATTAATCACATTATGTACAACTTTGTTCATGCGTAAAGCCAGACACTTCGCCAGTAATTTATAATCACTGTTTGTTAGCGAAATTGGACGCCAATTATTTAATTCATCTCTCGGAAGGTTTTTACCTTTATGAATTAACACAATGACAGCATTTCTTTGAGACGCAGACAAACTACCATTATCAAATGCTGCTGAAAAAGAACGTGATATAAATATACTCACTCGAGACCAAAATACTTTAATAAATTCAATTGTAATGCCATCAGAACCTGGGGAAGAACCATTTTTCATTTGTTTTAGTGCGTGCAACAGTTCATTAGCAGTTAGAGAGCCCTCGCAGCTGTTCTTATCTTCGTCGGAAAGAGAAGGAACGCTGCAGCCTTGCAAAAAATCGTCAACATTACCAACATTATCTACTATATCTATTTTCTTTCTATACAAATTCATAAAATACTTTTTTTGCACACTGTGTATTTGTTTTTGATCTGTACACACTCGCCCTTCATCATCTTTCACGCGATCCATAACCTTTGCATTTGCACGTGCTTTTTCCAGACTCAAGAAATATTTTGTGTTTTTCTCCCCTTCCTCGACCCATTTAGCGCGAGCTCTAACCTGAGCGGCTCGTGCCCTTTTTATTTCCATTAACTCGAGTTGCATTTTCACGTGTTCACGCTTTGCTTGGGTATCATTACAGTTAGGATTCTTACTCAAGTAAACGTCTAAATCATTCAGTTTATTACACAAATCTGCAACTTCATTTCTCCTTTGACACTGTTTATTTTTGCTATAATTAATGGTAAACTCTCTAATTTTAACTTTTAACATTTCCCAATCCAGTTGACAATCCAATTCTTCGCTACAAAATCCTTCAATAAAAATATTCATTTCATTAACATAATCAATATCTTCCAACATCAAATTATTAAACTTCCAATAACCTTTGCCTCGTACAATCTCACTTAATATGGTCCTTTATGGCACTGCCTCTGCCAAATGGAATCCTTACATTGTTTTCATGTTTCACAATGTTGCTAGCTGCCATAATGCTTTCTACAGCAGTCCCTCTCATGAACGGACACCCTTGGGCCATAGCAAACTGTCCGTACATTGCAGGTGTCCGGTCACGGGAGGGGTGACCACACCACCCCCTCCCCCATACACTCACACAGAGACACACAAACAACAGGATTGAGTCTATGCTAATCACTTCTTGTGGCTACTAAACAATAACAATAAACTCCTAATACTTCTTTAAACGTTCTGTAAAAATGATTTGTATGAAAAGTGTTGAAAAGAAGAGATAAAATAAATCCTTAAGGCAGTGAACACACTCACCATGCACTGAAATACGAAAGCAGCCACATAAACACAGCACAGAGGAGCGTGTGCAGATGCTTTACAAGAATAAGCTTGAAAACCAGTTTGAATAAATAGCAGCAGTACACGTGCACTGAAGTTATCAGTGACTGTCATCACGCCATTGCGGCTGTGATCTTTGTACCAAGAGCCGGACTGCTCTGTTATCGATTTTGTTGTGGTGAAAATTCGACGATGGTCTGTCCGTACATTGGAGGTATGACCTGCTGTTGGGACCGAAAATGAGTGTCCGCGTCCACGTTTTGCAGGTGTCCGTTTAAGGGAGGGCAAATATAGAAGGAAAACACTCCGTGCCGAGCAAATGTGTCCGTACATGTCAGGTGTCCGCTCACGCCGGGGGCCGTACATTGCAGGGACAACTGTATGTGCTTCATAGCTTGACTCAGGGACGTAGCACCCGGTAGGGCATGTAGGGCGACCGCCCGACCACTTTTTCCGTAAAAAAAAAAAAAAAAGAGAGAGAGAGAGAGAGAGAGAGAGAGAGAGAGAGAGAGAGAGAGAGAGACAATGACAATGACAATGACAATTCTTTATTTTACGAGGGTAACAGAATAAGCATTGGTATACTTTTTTGCATCTGGCCCTCGCCCTAAAGAGGGACTAAATCTACTATAATAACTACTACTACATACTTACATAATTAGTAAAACAGTATAAGTTTATGTACATAAGTGCATTATATGAAACATTGTAGTTTATAAATGTTCATGACAAGGTGCAAAGTAAAAATTTGCAAGTCAATTAGAGTCAGAATACTATATGCAATAGTACATCAACTCTGTAAGACAATGGATATTATGCAGAACATCATAATTTCGTGAACAAAACAATAAATCAAAAGTGAGTGACTGTGTCCCAAAGGACATAACAATCAAGAATATACTATTTTCATTAAATGGGATATATATTTGTTTTTGAAAGAATCTGTGCTGGTGAGAGAGAGAAAGAGAGAGAGACAGAGAGAGAGAGAAAGAAAGAGAGAGAGAGAGAAAAAGAAAGAGAGAGAGACAGACAGACAGACAGACAGAGAAAAAGAGAGAGAGAGAGAGACATAGACAGAGAGAAAGAGAGAGAGAGAAAAAGAGAGAGAGAGAGAAAGAGAGAGAGAGAGAGAGAGAGAGAGAGAGAGAGAGATCTACCAACAGAACACCCCACGTAGTATTCACGCGATGGCATAAGGTCGGTTTTTTTTTTTTTTTTTGTGTGTGTTAGTCTTGGTCAACTGCTGGAATAGGATGACGTCTTATTTTGACGAGAACGTCACACGTGACGAGTTCCGTCAGGCCATAAAAGTATTGGCGCCAATTTAGTGAAAATTGCTTCTTCGTCCGTCTGCTCCCATGAGAAACAATGGAGGTAAGAAATGTTTTGTATATTCTGTGTGTGAAGCTGGGGTCAGACTGAGGGGTGAGTGATTGTGTGTCAACCGTAAGTACGCCATAACAATTGAGTAACACAGTAACTTGTGGGGTTAACAGTGTCACATGAAACAACATGTAGAGAGAGAATTGAACAATGGACACAAGTGTGCATCCTGGTTGTGATAGATCGAAAACGCGCTAAAAATATTCTGACAAATCCCTCTATTTTTCAGTCATCACTCAGGCTGCCAATGTTGATGGCTGGACGGATCAATAAATTGCTTGTTTAGAAGTAAACCAGTTTGTCAATCCTTGCTTTTTAACACACTAGACAATAATGAAGACGAAAGTCATTTGAAGTAAGTGCTCATCACATTCAACGTATCGGAATTTAGATATAAATGTAAGTCGATTGATAATCACTGATACATTCACCAGCCCGTTGTTTGGTGGAGGATGGAAAGATGATTAGATGGAACTGAGCTCAGAAGGCACGAAATTGCATCATGTTTTCTTTCTTTTTTAGACCATTACAAGGGGACGGGAAGGGGGGGGGGGGGGGGGGGGCGGTAGTGTAAGCCCCATATTTCCTTAGCTGTCTCAGCATTTTGTCTTCCATTTTTTTCCGCCCTACCACTTTTATTAGGTGTGCTACGTCCCTGTGACTACAGAACTTTGAGCAAGGTTAAACCCAGGATACATGCGCTATATGAATATTATGCATTATTACTATTATCAATAATGGTAAAAACCCATAAGAAATCCTGAAAGATAATATAATAAAACCTCTGTTTTCAGACCTCCAAAATTCTGAGAAAATCAGGTCTTTTAATGGAGGTTTTCCCTTTTTGACTTTTTCTACCCCGCCATTCAGGCAGCCATACGCCACTTTCGGGGGAGTGCAACCCACCTGATATCTGAGCAGCTCAGTACCACTGCCGTCAGCATGCACGATGAAGAACCTGGGAGCGTGCTGTCCATAACGATGCAGCTTCTTTTCCCCAATTTGCTGCTGCTCGTCACTGTTGTCCGACAACTCATCGCCGCCGTTAGGCGGCAGGACGCAGAAGTCCCCGGAACTCTTGACGTTAAAGACGTTGCCGTCTGGGTCCACGGTCTCGCAGATCACGTCGGCGTTGTGTCGCATCACGTACTGCAGGTCGCGCTCTGGTAGCAGCTGCTCCATGTTCTTGTTGGGACGAGGGTTGTACACCTGGTGGGGAGAAAATAGAGAATAAACTACTTGACGATGATGACGAAGATGTTATTCATTATGATGATTTGTATGCACTCAAATCAATGACTTATGTTTATGGATTGCACTGTGTCTATAAAATGACAAGACAGGTCAAATATGGAAATCAGAAAACACTGCCTCACTCGATCTTTTTCTCTCTCTCTCAATATCTTAATTTCCCTCTCTCCATCTCTGTCTGTCTTGTCTTTCTCTCTGTCTCCCTCTTTCTCTCTATTCTTCTGTCTCCACACCCCTCTGTCTTTCTCTGCATGTCTGTTTGTCTCCTCTGTCTGTTTGTCTGTCTGTCTGTCTGTCTGTCCCTCTTTCTGTGTCTGTCTCTGTCTGTCTGTCTGTCTGTCTGTCCCTCTTTCTGTGTCTGTCTCTGTCTGTCTGTCTGTCTGTCTGTCCCTCTTTCTGTGTCTGTCTCTGTCTGTCTGTCTGTCTGTCCCTCTTTCTGTGTCTGTCTCTGTCTGTCTGTCTGTGTCTGTCTGTCTTTCTCCCTCCCTCCCTCTCAGATAAATTAACCAAAGATGTTAGCTTGGAGGACTAACCATGGATCCTTCAGTGTCCACCTCCACACGGCCGCCTCGTGCATGGTGCAGGATGTAGTAGCCATCAGGGAAGACGTTGATGCTGGTGCCAGAGCCAAATACTGTCAGGTTCTCTGATGTGGCGCAGTTGAACTCCACAGTGGCGTACGCAGGGCACTCGATCTTTACAAACTTCAGCGTCATAGTGATCACATCAGAAGGCTCTCCTGCAAGTGTTGAAAAAGTGCAGAGATTTGAGGGTTTGTTTTACAAAACTAAACAAATGAAATGTCAAATACAATTATGACCAGATTTCAGAATCAGACAGGCAGAGAAGAATAAGAATCATCGTAGCCTGTCTTGGCTAAAGGAGGAGTTGAATATTATGACATCTGTTTGACTTAAAACCTAAACCTACGCAGATGCAACTTTGTACACTAACCGATTGAAATTGATTTTATCAACATGCTTTGCCCTGATAATATAACCGTAAAGGGAAGCTGCTGAAGAAGATTAAATAACCTGCAAGTCTTAGCAAAGACTTAAATTGTATTACCTGTGTTGTCCTCCCCTACAGGCACCTGAGTGTCACGGTAATAGGTGGTGATGCGTGTCCCGTCGCTGTGTTCCACCACTGTCGTCCCATCAGGGTAGCTCACTGTGATCACATGGTCATCACGCGTCGCCATGGTCTAAAAAATGATTTGTAAAAGAGTGATTAGTTCACCTGAGTAATCAAAAAAAAAAAGAACAAAACATGAAAAGTTTAATCTTCTAATCTTCTTTGAGGAGGGGTGGGGTGAAAGAATTATAGCTGAACACTATATATGTGAAATGTTCAGCCTGATAGGTCACAACAATTCCCGATATGAAGTAGCAATTCTGTCTGACCTATTACCTGATGCATTTCATAGCAAATTTCAATGCCTGAAAAAATACACATTCACTCAAAACTGTACTGAATACTAAACTTTTTCTGCAAAAATTCAGGTTTCTTTCTCAATGAGGAAAGCGAGCTACCTTGCAGTACAGCGCTACCCAATATCACTTTTTTTTCTTCTTCAAATTAAAGAATAAATATTGGGTCCCACCCATGCACATGTACCTTTTTTGTATCAGGGTCAGAAGCCAAGATCATCAATCAATCAATCAATATGAGGCTTATATCGAGCGTATTCCGTGGGTACAGTTCTAAGCGCAGGGATTTTTAAAAAAAAATTTTAATTTTAAATTTTTTTTAATTTAAATTTTTTTTTTAATGCAATTTATATCGCGCACATATTCAAGACGCAGGGATTTATTTATGCCGTGTGAGATGGAATTTTTTTACACAATACATCACGCATTCACATCGGCCAGCAGATGTGTGTGTGGATGTGTGTGTGTGGATGTGTGTGTGTGGATGTGTGTGTGTGTGTGTGTGGAAGTGTGTGTGTGTGTGTGTGTGTGTGTGTGTGTGTGTGTGGATGTGTGTGTGTATGTGTGAGTGTGTGTGTGTGAGTGTATGTGTGAAACATACTTATTCCAAGTCACACGGGTATTTTGGTGGACATTTTTATCTATGCCTATACAGTTTTGCCAGGAAAGACCCTTTTGTCAATCGTGGGATCTTTAACGTGCACACCCCAATGTAGTGTACACGAAGGGACCTCGGTTTTTTGTCTCATCCGAAAGACTAGCACTTGAATCCGGCCACCACCATGACGGGCTTAAGCTCTTCAGCGGTGCCATCAGGAAATGGAAATTAAGGTCGCTTTCTCACTGGAAAAAGCGAGCTGCGTTACAGTGCGGCGTTACCCAATTGTCAATTTTTTTTGTTTAAATTTAAATTAAAAGAAAAAAATTCAAAAAAAATATGAAGACATTTTTTTTCTTGGGTTCCACTGCACGTGTACCTGCTTTGTGTCAGGGTCAGAAGCAACACAGATCATGACGGGCTTGAGCTCCTCAGCGGTGCCGTCAGGTTTAGTCTTGCAACGCTCTCCATTGGGGTAGGTGATGGTCCAAACTCCGCGCTTCTCTTCCTCCTCAGGGGAATTCTGACCTGTTGGAGCTGTATCGACTCCCTTCTCCATAACAACCCCTCTTCCTTTGCCCGAGTTGCGAGTTCCTGCATAGATCAGCATTTAAAGTTCTTGTCGCAGGAAATTCTACTGTTCAAACCTTTCGACAAATTCAAGAACAGTGGAATCCCTCCTTTGAGACCAATTATTTTGTGTATGTGTACAAATCTGGTCCTAATAGGGGGGAGTTATCTTAAATAGAGGGTAAATTTACAGAGGTTGTCAACAGAAAATCTGTGAAAGCAAGGTTTTACAAGTGATTGTGTGTAGGTTGGGGGGGGGGGTCTTAAAATAAGGGGGGCTTAAACACACACACATCCACATCCACACACACATCCACATGCACACACACATCCACACACACACATCCACACACACATACACATCCACACACACACATACACATCCACACACACACATACACATCCACACACACACATACACATACACATCCACACACACCCACACACATCCACACACACACACATCCACACACATCCACACACACACCCACCCACATCCACACACACCCACATCCACACACATCCACACACACATCCACACACACACATCCACACACACACATCCACACACACACATCCACACACACACACACACATCCACACACACACACACATCCACACACACATCCACACACACACACACACACTCACACATACACACACACATCCACACAAACACACACATCCACACACACACATCCACACACACACACATCCACACACCCAAACACACATCCACACACACACACATCCACACACACACATGTCCACACGCACACATCCACACACATCCACACACACACACATCCACACACACACACACACACACACACATCCACACACACACACATCCACATCCACACACACATCCACACACACACACATCCACACACACACACACACACACATCCACACATCCACACACACATACACACACTCACTCACACACACACACACATACACACACATCCACACACACACACACACACACATCCACACACACACATCCACACACACACACATCCACAAACATTTAAACAAAACATGCTTACAAGCATGCACATTGACACACAAACAACAACATGAACTGACCTTTCTTTGAGGGCGAGTCCACACGGTCTGGTTGGCTACGTGCACTGTCAAATCGCACCGGGCTGCTTGTGCGACTTGACGGCAAGGCCCAGTAGCCAATGTGCACGCTAACCATTCCATCCGCATAGAGAACCTGCAACCATTGACAACATTTTAAAACATACTTACAGATTGCTAAGACAAAAAGCCTGAAGGCAGTCCCGAGTTAAGCCCAAAGTCGACTTCGCGAGGACTGCGCAAAGTCTTTTTACCAAAAACTCAGTGCTAAAGCTTCGTACAGCAAGCTTTGCGAAGTATACTTCCCGTAGTCAATTTTGCCCAATTAATGACAGGCTTTCAAATGGATGTTACCCATGCAAACCACTGCAGCCGAAAAATCTGATTTTTACTGTGGCCACTTTGTCAAGCCAGTTCCCCACAGATCGATGCCCTAAGAACCAGACTAGATACAAGTAGTATATCATGTTTGGTACGGCAATATTTTACATGATCGACATTTAATGGCTAATAAATTATTAGAAAAGGGACTGAACAAACCAGCCTAGAAGAATGAAATCTACAACCTTGTAGATGACCAAGCAAACAAATGGAACCATTCACTTTTATTTTTTCCTTCAAAAGACCAGTGGCAGTGAATAAATAGTTTTTGTCATCATTTTCACGAGTTTTCATTCACAACCACCTGGGAAATAAATCTCATGTTCCCTATGCAATAAATCCCCGGTTACCATAGTTGCAGGAAGCAGGTTATACATGGATAATCAAAAGTAAACCCAATAGAACCGCTCGGGGATTTTTCGGCTCTTTTCATTGGCGTTTCCCCGGACCTAAACAGACGACACGACACTGCTTTGCAAAGTTCCAAAAACGAACTGGCAAACTGGCAAAAGTAAACAAAAAACAAAACTACTTCATGAAAGGTCATAAATTCATCACAAACAAATGAAACCTACCAATATGTTTTTGTCTTCTTACAAACTCATGGTAGAGTGCGTGTATCTCTGTTTTGATACATAGACGTTCGGAGAAACACAAACGTCAAGTTCAAGTCAAACCAATTGACCCCTGACACACAAATTTTGACCCGTGCACAAGACGTTGTATCGATAAACGAAGCGCAAATAAGAAATAACAAGTCGCATAAGGCGAAAATACAACATTTAGTCAAGCTCAGTCAAACTCACAGAATGAAACTGAACGCATTGCATTTTTTCCGTAAGACTGTACACTCGTAGCATCGTCTGTCCACCGCTCGTGGCAAAGGCAGTGAAATTAACAATCCAGAAAAGCGCGGTAGCGGTTGTGCTGAGGAGGATAGCACGCTTTTCTATATCTCTATTCTTTTTAACTCTGTGAACGTGTTTTTAATCCAAACATCATATCTATGTTTTTGGAATCAGGAAAGAACAAGGAATAAGATGAAATTGTTTTTTTAATCGATTTCGGAAATTTAATTTTAATCATAATTTTTCTATTTCTAATTTTCAGAGCTTGTTTTTAATCTGAATATAACATATTTATATGTTTTTGGAATCAGAAAATGATGAAGAATACGATAAACGTAATTTTGGATCGTTTTATAAAAAAGTAATTTCAATTACAATTTTCCGATTTTTAATGACCAAAGTCATTAATTAATTTTTAAGCCTTCAAGCTGAAATGCAATACCAAAGTCCGGCCTTCGTCGAAGATTGCTTTGCCAAAATTTCAATCAATTTGATTGAAAAATGAGGGTGTGACAGTGCATGCCGCCTCAACTTTTACAAAATGCCGGATATGACGTCATCAAAGACATTTATCGAAAAAAAGAAAAAAAAGTCTAGGGATATCATACCCAGGAACTTTCATGAAAATGTCATAAAGATCGGTCCAGTAGTTTCCTCTGAATCGCTCTACACACACGCACACACACACACACACACACACACACACACACACACACACACACAGACACACACACACGCACAGACAGACACACACACATACACCACGACCCTTGTCTCGATTCCCCCCTCTATGTTAAAACATTTAGTCAAAACTTGACTAAATGTAATAATAAAAGCAAAGAAAATAGCAACAAGATATGCAAACATCTAACAAAGCCGAGCAAGCAGAATGACACAAAGAGGCACTGAGTCGGAAACAAGATCGCGATTCTTTCCTTCGCTGCACGACGCAAAACTTCTGTGACCTTTGACCCAACGTAGCTTCCACATTCGAAAACTAAGCTTAATATTTACAACTGAAAGCCAAGGGGGTGGAATACCGAGATGAACCTACAGAACTGTGCATCCTCAAACCTGACATATTCAACCCAACATTTTATGAACTCAAAAACACAGAAAGTCGCTTTCACACGCCAGCTTTGATTGCCAGTGGTTATCAAAACGGAACTCGTGTGGTTATCAAAACGGAACTCGTGTTTCAAAGCATGGCTCCCTGTGTTGATTGTGCACTTATTTTCTCACTACTAAAATGATGACAAGAACGATATGTTTGGTGGTTTGTTGTCAGACCAGCTTTTTTGTCGGTCCTCAGGGGGCATATCAACTTTTGTTTCATATTTATTGACCGCGGCCTTCGGCCGGCCTTGGTCACTGAATATGAAACAAAAGACGATATGCTCCCCCTCAGACTGACAAAAAAGCTGGTCTGTCAACAACCCATCAAACATCTTATAATATTCATTGGTCTTTTGAAGGAAAAAATAAAAATGAATGGTTCCATTTTCTTCCACTTTATTTTAAAACACACACATGCATGCAGGCGCATACACACACACAAGCACACTCACACCCATGCACACACACGTATATACACACACACAGACAAACACATACCAGATCTCACCCCCCCCCCCCCCACACACACATGCACACACACATTCACATACACACACACAAACACAAAGTCATACCAGAGCTCACCCCCTCCGACACACACACACACACACACACAACTGACCTCCACTGATCCATCCACCATATTCTTGACGACAGTTCCATCAGCAGTAATAATGCGTGACACTTCATTCATCACGTATGGTTTGCGGCTGGACTCGCATTTCTGGATTCCGCTGGTCTTGAATTGGTAGCTTTGTTTCACCACCAGATGGCGATCTTCTTCACTCTCTGGAATCACACCTGTGGAGGAAATAATGAAAATAATGATGGATCAATACCTCGCGGGCATTCAGCTTGCATGCCACATACGCTCACGATTTTGAGATACAGTGGAACCCCCCTTTTAAGACCTCAAAAAATCTTAGAAAAACAGGTCTTACAAGAAGGGCAAAGCCCATACGACTCACATGCTTGACCTTTACATGACCTTGACCTTCAGCTAAACCTAGCAATGACATCATAAACTAAGAACTGCTTTACACATTTTTCCTACCAAAATACATGTGACCTTGACCCAAGGTCAAATAAGGTCATGCAACACAAAGCTGTTAATTCAAGACATAGGAAGTACAATGGTGCTTATTGGCTCTTTCTACCATGAGATATGGTCACTTTTAGTGGTTCACTACCTTATTTTGGTCACATTTCATAAGGGTCAAAGTGACCTTGATCATATGTGACCAAATGTGTCTCATGATGAAAGCATAACATGTGCCCCACATAATTTTTAAGTTTGAAACAGTTATCTTCCATAGTTCAGGGTCAAGGTCACTTCAAAATATGTATACAATCCAACTTTGAAGAGCTCCTGTGACCTTGACCTTGAAGCAAGGTAAACCAAACTGGTATCAAAAGATGGGGCTTACTTCGCCCTATATATCATATATAGGTGAGGTATTAAATCTCAAAAACTTCAGAGAAAATGGGAAAAATGTGAAAAATAGCTGTTTTTTTAGACAACATTTATGGCCCCTGCGACCTTGACCTTGAAGCAAGGTCAAGATGCTATGTATGTTTTTTGGGGCCTTGTCATCATACACCATCTTGCCAAATTTGGTACTGATAGACTGAATAGTGTCCAAGAAATATCCAACGTTAAAGTTTTCCGGACGGACGGACGGACGGACGACTCGGGTGAGTACATACTCACTTTTGCTTTGCATGTGAGTCAAAAAAGGAGGGACTCACTGTCTTCAAATGGGGGTAATTTTACAGAGGTTATGAACAGAAAGTCTGAGAAAACAAGGTCTTAAAGAGGAGGGAGTCTTAAATTGGGGGTCTTAAAAGGGGGGTTCCACTGTATTAGTTCATTATTTGTACCAATAACTCATTGGCTCCCAGGTACGGATATATCCGTACCCATTCATATGGCTCTATCTGACCAGGTACGGATATATCCGCTCAGACTGTTAGCTTCAGCCGCTTCCTGTAACGTCCATCTAACGCCTGCATTCCAGCGTGTTAATACACAGTTACTACACAGTTACTACAATTCTGAGTGACCTGCTGCAGCATAGTTGGTCTCGGGTAAAAAAAAACTTGGTCAACATAGGTGGGGTAGAAAGTATTAACCCCTTCACTGCCCACCCCGTATGTAATACGTGGTCATTTTTGGTTTGTCGTACGCCCATAACCGTATCTCGTACGTGGGATTTGTGTCAACAACATTTCAGGATATTTCTGAAAACTAAATGGGAGGTAACCACTGTCCAAGTACTTGTAGGGGTTCTAAACACAGTTCTTTCCCATAGACCGTTCGGATAAGCTACTACCACGTGTTGACAACTCACCACTGTGAACCGATCTATTAGTATTCACAATGGCGGCCGAAAGTCGTACCTCAACTCGTAGACCTGTTTTCAAGCGATACAGTGTTCTGGAAGCTCTACAAGAAGTGATTTATGGATTACCACACAGAAGAATACTTTTATGGGCTGTAATGTGAGTACCTGATGTTTGACACCAGTTTTAGCAGTGTTTTGTGTGGTTTTATGAGCTAGTGCAATGTGTGTGTGTGTAAGTCTGGAAACTGTAATTTTTGACAAAAATGGTCACTATATCAATTTTTACTATAACAATCACAAACAAAGTCCAATGATCATGTCATCCTATAATAGCCAAGGGTATAAGCAAAACACATGCCAAAGATCTAAGAGATATCTCAATAAATCAGACATGGGATTGCGAAAAAGTGATAATTAAGGAAAAAGAAGGTGGGGGTCTGGGGGCCGCAGAAGGCCCCCAGTAGGGTCCAGGGGCTTCGCCCCCAGAAGCTGAAGGTTTTTAATGTTTTAGACACACAAAAATGGCCCTGAAATGCATATTTCAGCTTAATCATAGAGCTTCTATATCAATGGCAATAACAACAATTCAAACAGCAGGGAAACATATGAAAGAAAATTTTCTCAGCGGATTTGCACGAATCTCAAGAATGATCCCTGGAGCCTAAAAATTTACGGAATTCCGTAAATTTACGGAAGAATCCCATGTCTGATAAATGATCGAGCAGTGAACAGATTAGTGAACCTGCCGAAGAAAGCGAAATTTTGCCCTGGCGCACAGCAATACCAAAATGCTGTTATACTGTGGCAGTGAAGAGGTTAAACATTAACAAATCCAATAACCCTCAATTCTTGTTTTTTTTAATTGTGAATTTTGGGATGTTAGAAGTCTATCTGTTTTTTGAATAATGGAAATAAAATTTGTTCAGGGAGATAGCTTGTTATTAAATTAATTCAAACCACCTTCCCATCATGAAATTTGGAACCAGGCAATGCTAAGTAGTCAATGAGTATGTATGAAATAAAACTGGCACAGCAGTGTGAACCACATTCCTAAATGACTATACACAGAGTGTAAATTCCCCACAGTGACAGATTGCTGCACAAAGGGTATAGTATTCCAAAGCAGATTGATTTTCTTGCAACAGCAATTTGGCAAGCCATTTTGTGGTATGGAGGGCACCCTAAACTTACTCACAACTCTTATCAACCAGAAATGGAACCAAAGATTGCAGGTGAGAAAAACTAGAGCAAGATAAAAATGTACTCACAAGACAAAAAAAACTAGCAACATCAACAATCAAAGAAGAACATGGACCAGTGTCTAAGGAACAGCAAATTCTCAGAATCCTCTTCCTTAGACTTTGTTCCTTTTTGGCTGAGCACCACCCCGACAACAGACTGTCATCGGCCCGATGACGATTTGGGTTGGCAGAGCAACGATTATGATGATCGTGGTTGGCCCTATGGAGGGCCTGCCCAGATCTTTGACGATGCCCATGATCGACACATCGTGGTTGGCCCGCTGTTGGGCCAACCTTGACGCCAGACGATCATCAGCACATCGTGGTCCGCCCGCCGATGGGCCAACCTTGACGCCAGACGATGACGTAAAAAGAGTCACGCCGAGACAAGAAGAATCTGGGTCCAGACGATCATTGGCACATCGTGGTCCGCCCGCCAATGGGCCAACCTTGACGCCAGACGATGACGTAAAAAGAGTCACGCCGAGAGAAGAAGAATCTTTCTCGGTACCGAAGACCTTTACAGGTAACGTAATTCTCATGAGTCGATGACCGCATCTGCGGGGGCATGACCTCATGTCCTTGCCACCTCATCACTTCGGACATTTTCTATTTTTGGTGGTGTGTGCTGCCTAAGTTTTTGTTTTTTGGTCAATCATACTTGTTATTGAAGATACGATTTTAAAAAAGTGCGATTAGCTCTTTGAGCACACGTGACGAGGCTTCCCCGTTAGAAAATTGTGAAAAAGCTTTAAAAACTCTGCTGTGAAACAGACTTTAGCTGCTTGTGTGGCATCAGTGGCTGAATAAGAACATATTACGTCATCATCGGCAGAAGACTGGCATAAGGTAGTCACATGATCGGGAGAGAGGCGGGCAAAACACATTACGTATAACATAATTACGTCATTCGTCGACAGAAGATCGGCACATCATCGATCATTGTCGGGCTTTTAGAACATATCACGTCATTCGTCGGCAGAAGATCGGCACATCATCGAGAGAGAGAGAGGCTCGGGCAAATGCATAATACGTCATTCATCGTATCCATGTTGCAGTTATTTTCTGGTGAGTACATTTCATTGTTATCTTGTTTTCATTTCTAATTCAAAAAGAGATTATCTCCATTGTACCTAATACACCGAATTCGTGTTCCCAGCTTAAGGGTAGGCTTACTCAACTGTTAAGAAGTAAATAATAATAATAATAATAATAATAATGATAATAATAATACGAGAATCTATAACGCGCACATAAGCAATAATTTTTGTGATCATCTACACATGTACGTGTTATATGCTAACTATTTTCAAAGGAATTTTTTTTAAACTTACCCAGAGCGCTTTGCAGGAAGTAACGGACCTGCAGACCATCAGGGCAAGTGATGTAGACTTCCTGGAAGGGTTGTTCCGGAATCTTCTTCTCTTCTGGCTCCTCAATGATGGGTTCTTCCTCCTGAAGCAAGAAACACTCCTGTACTTCAAGATTCCTTTTTTCACGCCGAAAATAACATGTTGGTTAAACAATGTTTGATTTGTCTTACCCACAATACAACTAATATCAATTAAACGACCCAGATCACAATGACCTCAGGTGAGTTAATATGCTGTGTTTAAATACTGCAAAAGCTATTAAATTAATGTGACAAACAGCAGCTAGCTTGAAAGAACAAGCAATCTTTTAGCAAGTAGCCCATAACAAAATTTCAGTGCCAACGCTTCCTGCAGCAAGCTTCATGAAGTATACTACACAAAGTCGACTTCACCAAGATGATATTAGGCTTTACAAATATCATGCCATCACAAAACAGGGGAGACGAACCACAACTGGTGGTGGTTCTGGCGTTGGAGCATTCTTAGCTCCCCTGTCCTTCTTGCCCTTGGACGGAGACGGAGCATGCGGTTGAGGAGTGGGGCTGATGACTGGTGGGATGTATGGCGCTGGATAATAAGGTTTGCCTGGGAAGAAAAGTGTGAGAGAATAAACGTTATTTGTATTTTTGACCAATATATCTTTCTTTCTTTCTTTCTTTATTTGGTGTTTAACGTCGTTTTCAACCATTCAAGGTTATATCGCGACGTGGAAGGGGGGAGATGGGATAGGGGAAAGGGGGAAGATGGGATAGAGCCACTTGTTAATTGTTTCTTGTTCACAAAAGCACTAATAAAAAAATTGCTCCAGGGGCTTGCAACGTAGTACAATATATGACCTTACTGGGAGAATGCAAGTTTCCAGTACAAAGGACTTAACATTTCTTACATACTGCTTGACTCAAATCTTTACAAACATTGACTATATTCTATACAAGAAACACTTAACAAGGGTAAAAGGAGAAACAGAACCGTTAGTCGCCTCTTACGACATGCTGGGTAGCATCGGGTAAATTCTTTCTCGTCCCAACCAATATGGGACTCCCCCTAACCCGCGGGGGGTGACCAATATATGACATTTTACATAAATCGAGACAGTCAGTGTTCCTCCGAGACCGGGCCATGGCTCAAAGAAGGAAATCCCATGTTCAATCTATATTATGTTACCAGATGTAGTTCACTGAAGGGACTGAAAGGGCTAAAGCTTGCGTATAATGGGGAAACCCCCTATTAAGACCCCCAAATATAAGACTCCCTCCGAGATTTTCTCTTCAAAAACCTCCGTAAATTTACCTCCATTTTAAGACTCCTCCGTTTCATGAATTTTTTTTCATGGAGGTTATGCAGGTCTTAAAAGCAGGGGGGGGGGGGGGGGGGGGGGGGGTTCCACTGTATGCCTCTGACTTCAAAATCTTAGGACAGAAAACTTCATTTTTTACCTCTTAATAATCTAAGCCTCACATATTGTGTAACTGACTGAGTGATCAAACCCCATGTAAAATCCTGCCCAGATCTGAAATGGGGAGCCGAACTGTTTTAATGAAAAGGAGTGTGCCTCTAACATCATCCTGATTAAAAAATACTCACCCTCTGGAGTCTCACCAGTGGCGCCCCACTGGCTAAGGGAGAGAACCATGCCATCCAGAAGAACAGCAGTGATGGAACCAAACTGACTGACGGGTGGGGTCTTCTTTTCCTTCTCTCGAGAGGTGCTCTCTCGCTCCTCTGCAAACACAGGTTGTATTGAGAAAACAGTTGTGATTTTGAAACAATTAATGTTTAACACTTTCTACCCCACCTATGTTGACCAAGTTTTTTTTAGCCGAGACCAACTGTGCTGCAGCAGGTCACTCAGAATTGTAGTAACTGTGTATCAACACAATAAAATGCAGGCGTTAGATCGACGTTACAGGAAGCGACTCAAGTGACTGAGTGTATGGATATATCCGTTCCAGGTTAGATAGAGCCATATGTGTGTACGGATATATCCGTACCTGGGAGACAATGAGTTAAAACAACAATAACATAAAAAAGAAAAATAAACCCACAGACACGCAGACAAGCATCTATGCATGCACACACAGTCAGACACACACACACATAAACACACACACACACACACTCACACACGCATGCACACACACACACACACACACACACACATCTGGTGGGTGTGTCCAATGTAACTTAAGATTTGGCCACACACACGAATACTTTTTGAAAATGTTAGCACCACTTTCAAAGACATTTTAGAATCATAAATGAATATGGTATGCAAAATGCTTTCACTTTAAAAAAAAAACAAGCTTTCTGCTGGCGGTTAATCCCTATCCGATGAGTGTAACTTAAGGTTTATGAATGTTGATAAGGATTCTAATTAACAAATTCATTAATAAGGGGACAAATAGGTCGCAAAAGATGCAAAGTTGACTAAGAATTGCCCCTTTAAAATTCTACACACACGGATTTTTTCCATAATAAAGAAATAGGGGTCGGACATGTAAGTGCGAGTCCCTTCTTATGTTCGAATTGAAATTGAAAATGACAAAAGTCAAATTCGAATTTAAAGCCATATGTACTCGATGACTATACACGCTAATTGCTTTACCAACAGCTGGAGACAGACTAAATTAAGTTCCCTGCAAAATATTGTGGTCGAGGACGCCTTAAATGTTGAGATATTTGAATTTTCATTTTGATCTGGATCGTCCTATTTATAGATTTGGCAACACATGTAACGTTGATGCAAGGGAGAGAACACCGCGGCTTTGTTGACATCCTCACTTTTTCAGAGGCTAGAACAAGCTGTAATGCATGTATTATGGTCCGCGCATGGTGACGTATCGTCATTATATGGTCTTATGGTGCGTTTGACATCGATTGTGGGCAAACTACACTTTGTAAACACGGGAGTGCGTTAGTATGCCTTTAACAAAAGTGTAACAAAAATAATTCATTCAAAACTTTGCAGGCACTTTCTATTACTATTAGAACCAGATATGAGACTCACAAAAAGGCAAAAGCCTGAAACGAAAAGAAGTTTGTTTATTATTGAAAATTTGTTTTGATAATTCTCTACACACGAAAATGGTGACACGTAACTTTAAGATTTAGCTGAATCTTCAAGACGTCTGTGTACAATTATTGCGGAAAACTCTTTCAATGTATTCTTTTAGTTATGTATCACTTGTATAATTAGTATCAATAATATTGCTCGTGTACTTAAATCTACTTCAATTGAATTAGTTGACCTAAGTAACAGTTCAACACACACATCATGATTTTATTTACATTATTTTTGCATTCTCCGCTGCATTCTCTGTGCTCAATTTTGAAGTCGTAATTATAGAGACTATTATGTCGGCTCAGTTACTTTGGAAGATATTGCTCCCGTTCAAACTCCTTAACATTCCTTCACATTCTTTAACAGCATGGACTCATAAATTGATAGGATAGGCGATCGTGGCTTTTGCAGAGCTACAATTGCAAAACTCTTATAAAACACAGTTACCATTTTACCAAAGTTTTCAAGAAAAGAACTTCTCGCCACGCGAGCGTGGCGATGGGCAGTTTGTGTGATTGCATGCGCCTTCCTTTGATTGGCTCGTAGCGGGCCGCTGGAACTGACCGATGCGGATCCCGCACAGAGCTCAGCCTAGCGTCACTACGCAAGATTCCAGCAAGCTCAAAGGTCAGGTGTTTGGATTTGGTGAACATTTTTATTTCTGTGTTGGTTTTTTACGATGTTACAAGCATTGGTTTTTGGTAATTCCATTTGCAGACGTTTGCGGGAATGCATTGAGTCGGGATGCGATCCTCGCATGCGTCCTGATTTCAAACTTAATAGCCAAATGTACGTTAACATTGTTGCCAGCAACTGGTTGGGAAAGATGGCGCCGGATCCAACTACTTACGGCAGATGTTTCGCACTTACTAAGACCTGACGTTGTGATCTTACAACTTGGGGGAAATGATTTCAGGTTTTCAGAACCTATGAGGGGTGTTGCAGGTAGCTCTGTTTCCTCCTTGGGGATGAAGCTACCAGGGGAAGGGATTGTGTTGGAGGTGCGGGTAGAGGGGTAGCCCTCCCGGTGCTCCCCCTTGGACCTCCCTAGTCTAGGACCCTGGGTCTTCGCGAGGTGGCCATTGTGGCGTAATCCCTCCGGACTAGCATAACGTTTCCCTATCCCAAGACCGACCGTGCGTGGTCTATGACCACATCCTCTACGAGGTGACCCTATCAACTAGGCAGCGCAAGCCCCTAGGCGAAACACGGCGGATCTAGAGGAGAGAACCTCGATAAAAAATTTGAGCTGCCATGAAGACGGAGCATGTTGGCTGAGGACAGCGGGCAGACCTTCTGTGCCGACACCCATCTACAGGAGAAAACCAGGCATGCACGCATCAAACCCAACATGGCCATACAAAAAAAAGAACCTATGGATGCTGAGGAGTTTGCCTTGACGATGCTGGTATTTCGCTGGCCTCCTCCATGGGGTTTACAAAGTTAAAAAAGTTGTGGTTGGTGGCATTCTGCCTCGCTTCATGCCAACCGCCGATTACAGAGGATCGCGGGGCTTATCGGCCACAATAGAGCAACGCTATCACGCCTGGGCTCAAGATATTAACGCCAGGCTGGCAGAACACAGTGCTGACTTGCATTACGTTACGGTTTGGTGCCATGACAAGTTTCAATTTCAGGAGGAGAAAAGAGGCTTGTTTGCGGCCAACGGCATACATTTGTCTCAACAGGGCAGTTACCTAATGTATAAATCGCTACGGGGCGCTCTGATCGCGGCCAGTAAACGCTGGGGGGAAGCGGGCCATCGGCGCTGCTAATTCAAAGCTTTCTGGGCAGGCAGCCTTGCGTGCGGCGAGCAAGAGCACTGTATACATGCAGGAGACGCGCGGACAGCGTGACCTGTTTGGCTGGAGGCAGACAGTCTCCAGCGCGGCTATTTTGCAGTGAGACTCTCGCAGAAGCACTGGCCGGCGACCAGCGACCTACTTTCAGATAGTGAAGGCTCAGACTTCTGGGGTGGTATTTACGCGTGGCGGCTATTTTTAGCCAGGGCCACGCTACACCTGATATTTTGTGTTGCGTTGCAGGACGGATGGACGCTTAGTGGCGTCTGAAGCCAGCGGTCATCGGGTGCCTGTGGTCGCAGCGTTATCTGACTTGAGTCAGGTTCATGCATGACACATGTTCAATCTGATGAATTATATGGGTGGACACGCATAATTATGTTTTTTTTTTCTCTGGCTCGAAACACAGCCACATTTGTTTGTTTTGGGTACGTTGGAAACACAGCCACAAGTTTCTGCGCTTGAAACACACCCAATGTTTGTTTTTGGTGTTGTTTGTAACACAGTCATTTTGGTATACCAGCAGCCTGGTTGTTTTAACCACTTTAATTCCAGTTGCCTGAGCACCAGCAGTCTGGTTGTTTTAACCACTTTTATTGCAGTTATTTTGTATGCGCTTGAAACACAGCCGTTTTGTATGCTCTTGAAACACAGCTATTTTGTATGCGCTTGAAACACAGCCATTTTATATGCGCTTGAAACATAGCCATTTTGTATGCGCTTGAAACACAGCCATTTTGTTTTAACCACTTTAATTCCCGTTGCCTGAGCACTAACAGCCTGGTTGTTTTAAACACTTTTATTCCAGTATTTTGTATGCGCTTGAAACACAGCCATTTTGTATGCGCTTGAAACACAGCCATTTTGTATGCGCTTGAAACACAGCCATTTTGTATGCGCTTGAAACACAGCCATTTTGTATGCGCTTGAAACATAGCCATTTCGTATGCGCTTGAAACAGCCATTTTGTATGCGCTTGAAACACAGCCATTTCGTATGCGTGAAACACAGCCATTTTGTATGCGCTTGAAACATATGACAGCCACAAGTTTACGCAGTTGTGATAACCACTTTAATTCCCAGAGTTGCCTTAAAGCACCAGCAGCCTGGTTGTTTTAACCACTTTAATTCCAGTCAGCCTGGTTGTTTTAACCACTTTACTTCCAGTTGCCTGAGTACCAGCTAGCAGCCATGGTTGTTTTAACCACTTTAATTCCAGCCTTGAAACACCGTGAGCCATTTGGTGTGCGCTTGAAACACAGCCACAAGTTTTCCGCGCTGGAAACACAGCCATTTTGTATGCACTTGAAACACTTAGCCACAAGTTTCTGCGCTTGAAACAGCAGCCTGGTTGTTTTTAACCACTTTAATTCCAGTTGCCTGAGCACCAGCAGCCTGGTTGTTTTAACCACTTTAACAGGCATGGTACTGAAGGAATGGCAGTTTCAGCTGAAATAAAGCCGGGGGTCCAGGGGGCCTGAGCGGCTCCCTGGCGGGGTCAAGGGGCAGCGCCCCTTCGTGGGGATCAGGGGGCAACGCCCCCTGAAGCTGACGACTTTTTACTAATTCAAATGTGTTTAGTGCCCTCTCCTTGAAGCTGAGAGGGATATAAGTGAAAGATAACAAGGCTTGAGTAAGAAAAAATAATAATCTCAAGTCAATCAGCAGATTTTTTTTTCGGATTTTTTTCTTCGGATTTTTTTTTCTTTTTTTTCTTCGGATTTTCGTTTTCGGCGGATTTCCGCCGATCGGCGGAAGAGTACCATGCCTGTTTAATTCCAGTTGCCTGAGCACCAGCAGCCTGGTTGTTTTTGTGGCAGATTTGATTGAAACCGGGGGCTGCCAGGGGATTGTGCAGGATTGTTCCTTATTTACTCGTGATGTTGTTTGTCTGACCTCGCGTTGTGTTTTGTTTGAGTGTAAGAATGTTTCCTGTTTCCCTCTTATGTCCCCGATGCAGTAGACTCTAGTATCTAGCTCTCACTCGGCCAACGGCCTCTCTCTTACAATTAAAGTAGCCCACACCGTGGTTGTACAGTTTAAAACATCATTTTTATTCTACAAGTTCATGGAATCAAAGCATAGTCACTCTCTCACGCAAACTCTTCTTCTTTCTCTCTTCATCACTTCATATTTCCGTCTGTTTTTGTCGCTGACTGTCGTCTAAACAAGGGGGGGTGATTATCAGGTTCCCGATTGACAAGGAACTTATTCGTACATTATAACAGAACTCCCGCTTGACAAGGAGCTACTTAGTGCATGAGACTATCAGATTCCCGATTGGCAAGGAATTTATACAAACGTTATAACAGAACTCCCGATTGACAAGGAGCTATTTAGTGCGTAGTGCAGGGTTCCTAGTTCACAAAGAATGATTAACAACAGATCTAAGCAAGACATCCTTACGGTTAAAGATAAAGGTCGGCTCCTAACCAACGAAGAGTCTGGTTAAGTTTACGGTTCCCGGTTAACAAGGAATTCGAAGTTAAGGTTAAAGACTTCCGATTAACAAAAAGTCTGGTTAGGGTTAAATGACTCCCGATTAACAAAGAGTCTGGTTAGGGTTAAGTGACTCCCGATTAACAAAGAGTCTGGTTAGGGTTAAGTGACTCCCGATTAACAAAGAGTGCCGCACCCTCGAAATCCAAAACATTATATAGACCTCAAATCTTTGGACTAATTTTCGCATAATCATGCGCTACCTTGAACTCTGACCCTGAATCACTAACTTCCGGCAAATAATCCGGTTCTTCCTCGATTTATACTACTCTATTTTCCGCTAACCGTCGTTAAACAACCATGTCCGTAAGTGACTATTATCCTAAAGAAACTTGTCATTTTATCAAACAACTCCCGCACATCGATACTAACAGATTAGCAGCTGGTCGTCTGCGATAAAGTCACGTCTGCTTGACGCGTCTGTCCTAAACCGTTCTAAAAGCTAGCATCGTGCGTCGTAAATTACGTCACATACAAGATGGCGTCAAGTGCATGCGTACCAATGAAGTCACTCAAACACGCGCACGCACACTGAACATTATTACGTGGGCTGTAAGGCTATTCCCTCACATTTTAACCACTTTAATTCCAGTTGCCTGAGCACCAGCAGCCTGGTTGTTTTAACCACTTTTATTCCAGTTGCCTGAGCACCAGCAGCCTGGTTGTTTTAACCACTTTTATTCCAGTTGCCTGAGCACCAGCAGCCTGGTTGTTTTAACCACTTTTATTCCAGTTGCCTGGGCACCAGCAGCCTGCTTTTATTCCAGTTGCCTGAGCACCAGCAGCCTGGTTGTTTTAACCACTTTTATTCCAGTTGCCTGAGCACCAGCAGCCTGGTTGTTTTAACCACTTTAATTCCAGTTGCCTGAGCACCAGCAGCCTGGTTGTTTTAACCACTTTAATTCCAGTTGCCTGAGCACCAGCAGCCTGGTTGTTTTAACCACTTTTATTCCAGTTGCCTGAGCACCAGCAGCCTGGTTGTTTTAACCACTTTTATTCCAGTTGCCTGAGCACCAACAGCCTGGTTGTGTTAACCACTTTTATTCCAGTTGCCTGAGCACCAGCAGCCTGGTTGTTTTAACCACTTTTATTCCAGTTGCCTGGGCACCAGCAGCCTGTTATGCGGTCTAGTACTAAGCAGTGGGACAAAACAGTATAAGCTCTGCAGTTATGGGCTGGTAAGCCAGTCCTTACTATCAAAAATGCTCTCTCTGTCGGATAGATGCCTAAACACAAGCCTACTCGACCCGGACCTGCTGCTCAGAATAGGCAGACAAGGCCCGCAAATAATAGGGCCACAAAGACAACGACAGGGGATCCTCCAGCTTCAACCTCAGCACAGGCAGTGGCTACAGAGGCACAAGGCACACCACCTCCTTGGATGGCCCAGCTCCTCCAGGCGTTGGACGGGAAAATTGAAGCAGCGGTGCAGGCGGCAGTTGCGGCTCAGGTCAGAGACACCTGCTAGACGCCCCAGCTCTACGTGCCAGATGGCAGGATCGGCCAACACTGACCCCGCAACAACCAGCCAGATGCCCCAACCCGAGGACCAGGGGCCAGTTTCATAAGATAGCAGTGAACCGACTGACAGTCGATCGACTGCCCAGTCGATGGACTGTGGTTGATCGCCGGGTCACCGAAAAGCGCGTTTCATGAGCGAATCACCGTCACCCGCGGACAACCGCAGTCGACCGACTGTACAGTAATCCAAATGGCCAAGTCGAGGGCTAAATTTAGCAACATTACCACTTCCGTTTGCTCATTCGCACGTGGAAATGGCCGATTTCGAAGAAAAAACAAGTCTTGGCCCGCTCAAAATAACAATGACCGAGACTTTCAGTAATTCCTTCGCGTGACGTCTAACCCTCTTACGCCATAATGTGACGTCTTCAAGACATAACCCTGACTTGTCTCCTGGATTACCGCGTCATGATAGATACATTTTGAAGAACAATCACAAGGTTTGGCTCACAATCCAAAAAAGTGTGAGCATTCTGCCAGTGACTGTGCGGATAATTGACATTTATATTCGGTTTACCGTAGTAAGCCGAACACAGTGTTGGGGGGAGAGCATCACCGTGTTTGGCCAACTTCCGGTGAGACGACCCGCAGTCGGCCGACTGAAATTTTGTTCGTGAAACCCGATAACGTCGGATTACTGTGGTTCTCTCGGACAACTGCAGTTGGTCGACTGTGTTTCTGGCTTATGAAACTGGCCCCTGGCCACCCAAGCCCGCACTGCAGCCACTTTTGCAGTCACCGAACACATAGCAGGTACGTCTGGAGGGTTTACATCAGCCACGCTGGGCCTACCATCACTGGTACCACTTAAGATAAAACAGAAGATTTGGGCGGGGGAATTTGTCGAACTTAAATCCCTTCTACCATCAAAAGGGCAGATTACTCATTCAGGCTAGAGGTGTCAGGTGGCGAGGGTTCTCGCACTCTGCAATTGCTGCCAAACCAAAATCATGCAAGTCTCTCCATTGCACAATGGATAAAAGCTTGGAACCGGTATGTAGCGGTTCTGACGCTGCAGAAGCCACAAGCCTCCCCATGGTTGGCTCACCATATGGAAACCGTCCTGTCCCTGGCCGATAAGAAGGCAAATTGGTCATTCTATGACGAAAACTATCGCCAATTAGTGGCTACGCAAGAGGCACAGTGGGGTTCCATTAACATGGAATTATATCAGACATGGGATTCAGAAAAAGTGATAATTAAGGAAAAAGAAGGTGGGGGTCTGGGGGCCGCAGAAGGGCCCCAGTAGGGTCCAGGGGCAATGCCCCTGGTCGGGGTCTGGGGGCAAAGCTCCCATAAGCCGAAGGTTTTTAGTGTTTTAGACACACAAAAATGACCCTGAAATGCATATTTCAGCTTAATCATAGAGCTTCTATATCAATGGCAATAACAACAATTCAAATAGCAGGGAAACATATGAAAGAATTTTTTTTTTTTTTTTTTACCTCACCTTGAATTAAAGCAGAACTGTTTTCCATGAGTAGAAAATAGTTTGTCAGAGTCCACTGTAAGTTTAGTGTCTTTTTCATGGAGACAACAATGGTGTGGTGGCACTGTGTTAAACACAGCATGTATCAAGTCTAAAGCATCGCCAACTTTCACGTCTTGTGTCTTCTGGCCTTTCTCATCTTTCCAGCTCAATGATACAACTTCATCGACCCAGTCGAATCTCCAGAGATTTTTCTTGTACTTCTGCTGGTCAATTTCCCGGGCTAGAACGGTTTCGTCTCGCTTTAGCTTCCTCATCATTTTGGCAGGTGGCTCGAAGCGATGTAAAAATGGCGCCGAATCATTCTCATATGGTATGCTTATACTGAATCCCCGATAGCTACGTTGAAACGGTGACTGTAGGAGACAAAGAGCGCGTTCCCATACGGATCGACCAGCAACAGTCTGACCGTTTTAGGAACCAACCGTTCAAGAATAGTATGGAATGGAGCGTCACGATCAGCGGACCGGCAAAAAAACTTGGGTCTATACCTACATATCCCCCAAAATTTTCTCAGCGGATTTGCACGAATCTCAAGAATGATCCCTGGAGCCTAAAAATTTACGGAATTCCGTAAATTTACGGAAGAATCCCATGTCTGATATATGAAGGCAGTGCTAGACCCCCAGCAGCCACAACAGCAGCCACAACAGCAAGTACAACATCAGCGCAACGCAGGGCAAAGTGCGCACACCCCGCATGGAAAATTGTTTTAAGTACCACGTAAAGGGGCAATGCCCTGCAGGGTTGACGTGCCTCTTCCAGCACAAATGGTACCGGTGCCTTGGGGCCCATCCTGCTTCTCACTGCTCCGTCCCTATGACAGGGGAACCCAAAATTCTCCCAAAATTCGCCAAACCCCAGTCCTTTCGATCGGGCTCCCATACCACTAGCTTTGGCAACACCATGGGGAGACAACCTCCCAACGCCGGTTCAAAGGAACAATTGCAAAAGTGGCTCGAAGGCTACAGGCCAGATCTCACTAACAGATTAGTTGTAGGTTTTAGGGATGGTTTCGACGTTGGCTACAAGGGTTCTTTAGCCAATGTCGAACCCAAAAATGTGAAGTCAGCTTTAGACGATCCCACAGTTGTAGACGACAAAATTAACAAAGAACTATCCTTCCAAAGATTGCTAGGTCCATTCAAACAACTCAATTTGGCCATGTACTAAGTAGAACGTTACGTGATATGCAATACGCAAGCTTTTCTCTGCCGCGGTGTTGTTTTCTTCTGTTACAGGTCTTGAGGGTTCTCAGGCCTGTGGACTTCATGGACACAAAAGATCGCCCCGAGACACAGGAGATAACGGGAAGGCCAGAGCTGTGTATTTTTGCATTGTGTACAGTTAAAAAGCAAGCCCAGGTAATTTGCAGTTCAGTCCATCTCATTCCCTACCTTCTGTGGGGTCAACACTTCTTTTCGGAGGCAAAAGAGAAGTGTTTGTGGCCCCTTTGTTTGACCCAACAGAAAGGCAGGGGAGACAATCGCTCAGCAGTGCCCTGCTGTGCTATTTGATGCTAAACTTTTTCATGTTTTATTTGTAAATATGTTTTTGGAAAATTGATGTTGAATTTGCTATGATTTTTCACAAAAGTTAAAATCATAAAAAGCCTTAATTCAATTAACATTTCACTTTACGTGGACTTAACTGCAAACAGCTGGTGTGGACAATTAATTTGTGGGAGTGACTGATAAGAATGGAACGAGCGTATGAGTGCGTGTTCTGTACAGCTCTGGTGCACAGTTAAACCAGCTGTAATGCAGTTTGTTAGCTACATGCACTCACACAAATGTGCAACATAACAACCCTTCAAATTATGAAAACTTCATTAAGTGGCATTCCACCAATATGTTACACGACAACTACGTTACAGATCAACAAATGAAGTTACTTGTCACATTTTTATTATAAGTAACACATCACACTTGTAGGTGACATATCACACCTCGTAAGTTACATACCACGTTGATCTGTAACGTACAGAGCTTATAAGATGCATTTTGTGTGAGCCACACACACACACACACACACACTCTCACTCACTCACACACACACACTTGAGTTCAATGAAATGCATGGCGGAAATACCTGGTTAAACACACACACAAACACACACATAAGCACACACACAAAACAAACACACAAAAAACATTGTATAACTAATTCTTGCATCAAAACTGAAAACACAATCATTATACCTTTCTCTGATTTCTCCAACTCGGCCTTCTCTGGTACCTCAGCTTTGGGGGCTCCGGTTGCCTCAGGCTCAGGTGCGGGCGCCTCCTCCTCCTCTTCGCGAGGATTGAGGATGTGGATGGTGAAGACGTGACCATCCTTTAACACTGTCGTCCTCACTGCTGTCGTGCCTGAAACACCATATGAGTAGCTCAAGACTCAAGACTGTCCTTACAAAAACAAGGAAAATTTGCCATGCAGTGTCAGGCGGTTACAGACATAAAATACATCACATTTACTAAGAATTTAGAATGGCACTAAAAAACACTAAAACGTATCACATTTACTGAGAAATAAGAGTTAAAAAGCATCCTAAATTCCTAACTGGACACACACACAAACACGCACACACACACAATTGCACCACTGTCGGTCACAGTCCATACATCATCTTTGGCTATTAGAACTATTAAAGGACCATAACAGGCTCTTTTTAAGGTCAGATAAAGCAGTTGGGGTTGATTTAATGATATAGGTAAGCATCTACAGATGCAAAAACCGATCATTAAATCTCAGGTTTTGTGTTGCATCAGTCTAATTTTACACAAAATGCATGCTCAAAAAGCGACCAAATTCGTCTGCTACGCGAGACTTCAAATTCCCCGCGGCGGCAAGCCCTTGGCTGTGACGTCACAAGGGGGAGCCAGAAGCAAAAGTAGCAACACTCGGTGTGCGTCTTTGCTGCAGCTGTGGATGCGCGCGTGCTCCCGACATCATGCCGAGAGAGTGTGCTGCTGCCGAATGTTCGGAGTTGCAAAAAAAAAGGACTCGGGCTTGAGTTTTTATTTGTTTCTATCCGACTGGGTAACAACTAAAATGACGACAATAACACTGACAACAACTCAAGAAATGTTACGTTCCAAGCCTACGGCTTCCGTTGTTTTCCCGCCGGCTGTGGGTGACGCGCGGTCGTTGGCTTCCTTGACGGTTCCGGCCGCGACTTTGTCTAGGGCGGATCTACTTGCCTCTTCGTCTTCCACCGCTGTGGTTGGCGTCTCAAGTAAGTCGCACTGGTCCACTGGCCCTCGTGAGGCTGTCAGACACTCCCTGCTGGCGCGGGATCACAACCCGCACACTTCTGTTCAGTCTCACCCTTGCCTCGTCGAAGGCTTCTGTGTTTCAGAGCAAAGGCGGCAGCCGGTTCCGGCTGCTGCGCTTCCGGTCCCTAACCGGAAGCATAGGTCCCTTGCCGCAAGTACCCGCTGAGGTCTTGTCCAGGGTTGACCGTGGACTGCCCTCTGGGCATTCGGGCTTCCGGCCCCAGTCCATGCATCCGGCGCTTCCGTATTGTACGGTTTTGTCAGTTGCTTTTCCGGCTCCGCCCGGATTTACTGCTCCCATTTCTGCCACTTCCTCTCGGATGTCGGTAGGTGAGGAGCAGCGCCCGCCCTTTGGGCAGGTGTTGTCACAGCCCTGGCCGGGGCAGTCAGTGTTTCATCCTTCGGTTGTTGCTTCGACTGCTTTTCCGGTTCCGGTGGCTACGGACTTGCCTTTCTCCTACTCTTACCCTGATTTCGGTCTGGGCATTAGTTCGGATGGTTTCCGGGGGGACGGGTTTCCGGTTTCCGGTCATGCCGTTCACCGTCCGACCACCAGCAACGTTGACTTTGGTCCTTCGCTGGACTTCTCTGACGTTCAGTCAGTCACCAGCGATCAGACACGTTCTGGTTTTCCGGAAAAGCTCAAAGTTGCCCTCGAGTCTGCGACTGAGGTCACTTCGAGATATTTCCCGGAGGGGGCTTCGGCCTCTTTGGCTTCCGCTTCGGTTGCCCCTTCGGCCATGTCTGATTTCCGTTCTGTGAAGGATGAAGATTCATACTTCCGGTTTGTGGAGTCGCCTTCGGTAGTGTTCCATCTCTCTCAGGTTTTGGCTAGGCCATCTCCTCCAGGAAGTGGAATTCCTACGGTTCCTGTTCCGCTTCTGGTTCCTCATGGTTCAGTTCCGGAGCAGGCTCAGCCATGGCTGGCTTCGGCTGCACAGTCTTCTACCTTTGTTCCGTCTTCTCATAAGAGGTTCACGTTGCAGAAGACTAACCGGAACTTGCTGGCTTCTTTCGCTCTCCCGCGTGCATCGTTACCGATGACACAGGAGATGCTTCCTCTGCTTGCCAAACAGATTAAGAAGGACGCAGGCGTGGTGTTTCAAGAGCACACACTCGTTGCTTCGGAGGAGTTGGGTCGTCAACTTTTGGAGCTTGCCTCCATTTCAGAGACGCTCATCAGAGCGCTCTCTCACTGAGTCACTGGATCCTTTCACACTCAGTGCAGATCAGGATGCTGAAGATGTTTCGACTCTGTTGTCTGCCCTTGCCAGGGTGAACGAAGAACAGATGAAACTTTCCTCTCTGCAATACGCTCACTCGGTGATGTGTCGAAGGGATCTTTTCCTCTCACACTCTCAGTTTACTGAGCAGGCGACGAGGGACACTTTGCGTGCTTCCCCGGTGGTGGTGGGCTCTCTCTTCGGACATCTCGTTTTTGATGCCCGAAGACAGGAGATTCAGTCTAACAGAGATCAACAATTCTCTGATTTCTCCCTCCAAAGCTTCCAGCAGAGCAAGCCTTTTCAGCCTAAGCAGGCTAAGGCCTCTGCTCCGCCTAAACCGGCAGAGAAAAGACAATCCCGCTCGGTTTCTCGGCGCTCGAGAAAACGAACGGCTTCGGGCAGGGGGAGAGGCGGCTCTGGCAGCAAGCCTCACCCCCAATAAAGTGCTCCTGATCTCACTCCCCCCCCCCCCCCCCCCCCCGCCCTCCACTTTGGTGATGGCGGGGGGCCCCTCCCGGGCACTTTCGCATTGGCTGGTCTCCGTACAAAGCCAATGGATTGTGGGAGTGGTGAGGTCGGGCTTCCGTCTGCTGTGGCAGGACGCGAAGGCACCTCTGTCCAGGCGTCCGCCGGTTTTCAAGCCTCCCTTCTCGCAGGAAGCCAGATCCGTCCTTCGGTCGGAGATAGCCTCCCTGCTACAGAAGGGTGCGACGGAGAGAGTCTCGGGTTCTACGGGCGGCTTTTTGCCGTTCCCATGGCCTCGGGAGCGTGGCGTCCCGTCTTGGATCTGTCTCTTCTCAATACCTTCTTGAGAGAGATACGATTCAAGATGGAGACGCCAGCCTCGGTCAGAGACTCCCTTCGTCCAGGAGACTGGGCGACCTGCATCGATCTGACGGATGCATATTTTCCCCTCCTTGTGCATCCAGCCGACCGGAAATGGCTTCGTTTCCGGTGGGGCGATCAGATCTACCAGTTCCACGCTCTTCCCTTTGGGCTGTCTCTCGCCCCTTGGGTGTTCACCATGGTGGTGAGACAGTTTTGCGCACTGGTGAGGTCGCAGGGTATTCGTCTGTGCGCTTATCTGGACGATTGGCGCATTCTGAACCAAAGCCAGACAGGCTGCGCGTCGCATACCCAGTCGGTTCTTCGGGAGGCCAACACATTTGGTTTCTCGATCAACCGATCAAAGTCGGAGCTGATACCGTCTCAGACATTCACCTACCTCGGAATGTCTTTCGACACAGTATCTTGGACTGTCCAACCCTCCCAGAGGCGGGTGGACAAGCTCCAAGCTCTCATACGCTCCACTTTGCCTCTTCTGAGGGCTTCCCTGCGGACTTTGGCAGATGAAGTCCATGGCTCTCCTGGTTCCTCTGGGGAGAGTCCACAAACGGCCCTTTCAGCTTGCCCTGAAACCGTTTGTGGACTCTCCCTCAGTGGACTGGAACGCTCTCGTCCCTCTCCAGGGATGGTTCCAGTCTTCGACCCTTCCGTGGTTGGACACGGAATGGGTCTGCAGGGGTGTGCCGATAGCCCTTCCTACCCCAGACTTGGACCTCTTCACAGATGCGTCTTTGGTGGGATGGGGGGCTCACACAGACCGGCTGACTGCTTCAGGTCTGTGCTCGGCAGATCAGAGGATGTTGCACATCAACTTGCTGGAGCTGGAGGCTGTTGCTCTAGCTCTCGACAAGTTTCGACCCTCCCTTCAGGCCAAGCATGTTCGTCTTTTAACAGACAACACGACAGTGGCAGCTTATCTCAACAAGCAAAGAGGGTCGCGGTCTCCGTCTCTTTCGGCCAGGGCTTGCGAGATCCTGGTTTGGTGTTGGCAATACCAAATCAATCTCACGGCCAGGTACCTGCCCGGAAACTTGAACACTCTGGCGGATGCGCTCAGTCGCTCCGGCAGAGTGCTTCAAACAGAGTGGACCATTACTCAAGGAGCTCTGGAACGTCTCTGGGCTCTTGTCCAGAAGCCTTTGGTGGATCTCTTTGCCACCAGATTTTCAAAGAGGCTGCCAGTGTTCGTCTCCCCGTTTCCGGATCCGGAGGCTTGGGAGACGAACGCTTTGGACATTCCTTGGTCAGGCCTGGAGGCGTATGCGTTTCCTCCCTTCCAGTTACTCAGCCGAGTACTCAGGAAGGCAGAGCAGGAGGGTCCGTCCCTTCTGCTGATCGCTCCTCTTTGGTCGTCTCAGCCTTGGTTTGCGGACCTTCTGAGACTCTCCCACGGCCCTCCCATTCCACTCGCGCTCACGCGAGGAGAACTGGTGCAGCCTCGAACCGGCATCCCCCACGCAGAGCCCCAGCTGCTGAAACTTCAGGCGTGGAGGTTGTACGGTCCTCGCTGAGGCGTTCTGGTGCATCAGAGTTGACCATGGACTTAGTACAACGCTCTCATAGAGCTTCTACTTTGTCCGTCTATGCGTCACATTGGAAGGCCTGGGCTTCTTGGTGCCACGAGCATGGGTTGAATGCGTTGGCACCTCGGTCGATGCACGTGGTGAACCACCTTTCTTTCATGTCCTCTCAGGGAGCTTCCGCTTCCTCTTTGAGGGCAAGGAGATTGGCCATCGCGGCGACCTTACGGCAGATAGGTCGTTCCATCGATGTCAGCGGTGTCATTTCGGGTGTCATTAAGGGTGCATCCCTGTCTGATGTTAAAACTCGTATTCCTGTCCCTAAGTGGGATCTCTTTTTGGTGCTGGAATTTCTGCGTTCTGCGGATTTTGAACCTCTTAGAGATGCCAGTTTTGCAAATCTGACACATAAGGCCCTTTTTCTTTTGCTGCTTGCATCTGCTCGCAGGGGCAGTGAGATTTACGCTCTTTCTGGTAATTCAGATGATATTTCCTTTGAATCAGATGGGTTGGTAACCTTGCGGTTTCGGCCAGATTTTCTGGCAAAGAATCAGGCTCCTGAGGGAGCATCTCCTATGGTTCAAGTCAGGCCGGTGGGTGTCGGCTCTCATTAAACACGCTTACGAGTGGAGCCGCTTGAACATAGGGGGGACGCAGCCTGTCCTTCCCCTTGAATCTGCTCGAGCCCATGAAACTCGGGCCTGGGCCTCCTCCTTGGCCGTTTTACGGTCGAGGAGACTGGAAGACGTGTTGCACACGGCATACTGGCGCTCGGAGGATGTTTTCTTGAACTTTTACCTAAGAGACATCGCTGCCGTTCGCCAGGACGGCTCCAGAGCTCTTCCTGCCATGGTGGCAGGAGGCCAGCTCTTGACAAGGATTTGAGAGTGAGTTGGATTTTTCTTTCCCACCGCCTTGTTGTAGCAATCTGCTATTTGTGATTCGGAGTAAGCATTTGTAATTTAATCGAAAATGTTATTGTAAATTTTCATTTGATTAATATACTTACCCGAATCACATAGTGAATTCCCTCCCGCCAACCCCGCTTATGGTTTTTTAGGGTTCTTTAAAGCCGTATGATATTGACCACGTGTTCAGTAGCGGTAGTGATGTAATATGCACTGATGGGAGGTAACTCCCCGGGTGTATGGTCGTTACCATGACTACGTTTACACTTTTTGTGGTGGGGTTGCTTCCCTTTAAATTATTTAAGACGGGTAGCCTTTTCAGACCTTAGCATCTCAGACTGTGTCAATGCTATATGTGATTCGGAGTAAGCATATGTAATTTAATAGCCTGTTGGGGTCCTTTAACAAGTATCTGAAGAACGTTGAGCATAAGAAAGTATGCTGTGTCCAATGACGTCTGAGACTAAAAAGTGACACTTAACTAATTACATATGTGACATGAACTGGGGTTCTTAATTGACCTCTAATTTGGTTCTTAATCATGAGTCCCCCCCCCCCCCCCCCCCCCCCCCCCCCCCCCCGTAGAATTGTCCTGTGCTATCATAAAAGCTTCTGCTGAACAGCAACATTTATTTAAAAACTGTCCCATTGAATAATTGCTATAGGTCTGGAAAAACAACTTAGACAAATTTGGATTACGCAAATAAAACACAATGCATGTGACTGAAAAACCTACCTGAAAGATGTCGTACTAAGGAAAGAAAAAGTAACACTGGGACAGATGAGGGCCCCAAAGGGGGGGTATCATCACGATCACGGGAAGGGAAATTTTAGCTTTCACGATCACAGTTACCTTGATTTTTGTTTTCACGATCACGAACACAAGTGGCAAATCACGGTCACGGTAAAAGTTGCAGGTACAGAAAGCACGTGTCAAAGTAAAAACAACCACACAGTAATTCGCTCCTCTGGATCTATTGTTTATTCAACACAAAGTGACAACTGTTGCACTTTTTAATTATTTTTGTTTAATCCTCTTTCATTCACACATAGAAATACATATCATGATTTGTAATCAGTAACAAGAATGTTGTTTTCATTGATTTTTCTCTCGCTCTCTCTCTCTCACACAGACACTCACAGGAATATAAACTCCAGGGGCGGAGCAGTTAAGCCAGAGGGGGAAGGGGGTTACAACCTGGGGTCCAGGGGTAGACCTTGTGAGGTACATGGGCAAGCCCCGTTGGGGGGTCTGGGGCCTTAGCCCCCCAGAAGCTGAAGAGCTTTAGTTATTTTATGAACAATTTATGGCTTATCCTTGATTATAAACATGATCAACTGGCGTCAGCAGCCACTCATTATTTCTTTTAAAGTTAGTATTATTTTTATTTTTTTTGGACAGCGGGGGGGGGGGGGGGGGGGGGGGGCGGAACCCCTGTAACCCCCCCCCCCCCCCCCCTAATCCGCCCATGCACTCATATACATTCAACTCCCACACCCTCACTCACACACATGAATATATATACTTGCACAATTTCACATTTCCAGAGCTAAATCTTTTAAACCCATTTTCTCAAAAACTATTGGGTGGATTGAAATTAAAGTACATGTATGTGTGATGGTAGAGTCTATAATCCTGACTAAAGGTCAGTCTAGGAATCATGAAGGTGGGTGAAGGAATATACACTCATACACATTCAACTCCCACACCCTCACTCACACACATGAATATATACTTGCACAATTTCACATTTCCAGAGCTAAATCTTGTAAACCCATTTTCTCAAAAACTATTGGGTGGATTGAAATTAAAGTACATGTACGTGTGATGGTAGAGTCTATAATAACAAAATCCCCAACGAACATGACTTTGATCGACTTTGACATGAGGATCAAGTGACCCAAACTGGCCCCTCTCCCCGCCATAGTTCCTGAATTTAACCCATTGTTGATAAGTTTACAGGCGCTAAAATAAATCCAAGCTTAGTGCAAAGAAGCGACAATTAGAATCTATGCCAAGCGTGTCCACGTTGCTGGGATGAAAAACACATTTCTAGTTTCGGTTTTGGCTACACGCAGACTCGATCAGACTCGAGCCAGTCGAGGTCACACTGAGCGAGTGACAGCCGGACGTGGCAATGTCGACAATGTCAATGATCTCAATCAAACTCAAAGATCTTCAACAAATTTCAAGATCTTTGCCTACATTCAGAACAGTCATAGAGCAACATAGACAGGGCCGATTAGGGGGGGGGGGGTACAGGTTGCGCACCCCCCCTCCCTCTGGCTTAAGCATGTACCTCCCAAACGCTTTTTTTTGTGTGTGTGGGGGGGAGGGTTGCATCTGGATCATCATGAAATCCGAGGAGAAATCGCACCTCTCACCCCCTTTCGAAAGACATTTTTCTTGAACGATTTTTGTGATGAAAAGTATGAGTCCTTACAATCTCAATTCTTCTTCATTGCCTATACAGCTTGCTGTCGAATTTACCTTTTTCGTTCAAGGAGAGGCTTCCTTTCCCTCCAGAAACATCAACAAACGTTCAGCTTCAAGGGGGCTTCGCCCCCTTGCAATCCCCACCAAGGGGGCTTCGTCCCCTGGACCCCCACCAAGGGGCTTTGCCCCATGGACCCCCATCTGTACCCCCCCCCCCCCCCCTAGGACTTACCTAGTCCGGCCCTGAATAGATCAACATACTTTGACATTTCGTCTTCGGAAAGACGGACCCGAAGCCTGACCTTTCCATCAAGGAAGGCATTCGCGCCGCCTGCTTTGGTCTGGTTTGAATCCACAAAATATAACAGAAGTTCGATGACAGTACCGCTGCACGCCATTTTTGATCTTCGAATTCGAATTTGACTGAATGCACTCAAAAGGCTTTAGCACGAAGCCTTACCATTGGATGAAGTTTGGCAGACTTTTGCAATTCGCCTTCTTTCTGATTGGATCTCTTTTTTGTGTGTGATTGGTTCTCTTAAAGGGAAGCAATCGCTGTCAAAATCATATTTATGAATGTGTTGTTGCTTCCCTTCAATCAGGATTGGCTCCTTGACGAATAGAGGATCATAGAGTGATACAGCTGTGAAAAATGTACGTTGAAAATAAAATGCTTTGCAATAATGCCCATCACGATCACGAAAACAAATGACGATCACGATCACGAGACTTGATTTTTTTGTCATCACGGATCACGGGCAAAGTCCCATCACGATCACAGAAATGGAAATTTCGGCAATCACGGTCACAGAAAGGTCAAAAAACGTCAATCACGATCACGATTTTAAACCCTTTGGGGCCCTCACAGATGCATCCACAATATGTACATTTTCTTTTCTAAAACTTATGGTTACAAAATTCAGATCACAATCTTCATTCACATGTATGGTTTACTCAGCAAATGAATCCTATTTTCCTATTTCTTGCAGCGTATCGACGCAAAATATACCTTGCACAAACTCAGTTCTCTCGGCTCTAATCTGTCCTCCATCAGATGGGAATAAGGTGGTGGTGATGCCAGAAACATGAAGCAGCTCGTTGCCTGTGTCATAGCCAGTGAACTGAAAAGGTAGAAAGCATAATTTACTATTAATGTTCTTACATGGGAAAAATGATAACACTGATCTTAAAGGGGACAGCTTCAGCTCAAAAGAAAAGAAATTAAAATTGTTTCTCTTTTTTCTGCAGCTACAAAGACAAAAGCACTTCACGACTGAAACTTTACCCACTGATTTTTGGAACATTTGTAAGAATTCAGATTTTTTATTTTTTTAAATTTTTGTGCACAATCATACACTCTTCAAAAAAAAGTTAAGGATCACTTTTTTACAAGCACGCCACACAAAACAGACAAGACCGAATTCTTTCATTTTTTTAAAATTATATAATTGAACAACCAAGGAGTAATGACAAACAAAGCAAAGATAGAACGCGGCAGTGACAATTTAGCTAGAGTGTGTCAACGTGACAACCCTCAAAAATGGAATTCACAACAATGTGAATCGGTGTCAATAACGCGTGTGCCCTCCGTTGTGTCCCAGGCATACAACACATCGTTGGCGCATGGAGTGGATCAGGTTGCATATGAATGCTCTGGGAACTCCATTCCACTCCTGCAGCTGGAGCCATTGCAGCAGTTGACCCAGATTGGCAGGAGGAGGGTGATGTTGCTGTACCCGACGACAAAGCTCGTCCCACATGTGCTCTATGGGGTGCAGGTCTGGGCTGTTGGCTGGCCACAGCATCCTGTTGACCCTGGCCTGCTGGATGAAGGTGTTTACAGCTGCAGAGCGATGGGGAGGTGCGTTGTCATCCTGAAGAATCGCACGAGGGCCTATCGCTTGGAGGGCTGGAACGACCAGGGGTTGCAGGTTCTCATTCTGGTAGCGGACACCGGTCAAGTTGCCCACTACATGGTACAGAGGTGTCCTTAGATGTGTGCTGATCCCTCCCCAGACCATCACAGCGCCTCCGCCAAAACGCTGTCGTTCCAGAACAGCGCCTTCTGCGAAGCGCTCTCCGCGACGCCTCCACACTCGGATGCGACCATCAGCAGGTTCCAAGCAAAAGCGGGACTCATCTGTAAACAACACCTGAGCCCACTGCTGACGTTGCCACCTCACATGTTGAGTGCACCAGGCTCGGCAAGCTGCTCGGTGATTAGCAGTCAGGGTTGTTCCAGACCTGTTTACCCTGAAATGAGGCAAGTGGAGCAAGGCCATGCTGAATGTGGAGTTTTGGGGATTCAAAGTGGAGTTTACATATATATGTACTAGATGAATACCCGCTTCGCCGGGTACGGCTGAGCCAGAAAAAAGTCGAGCCGAATACCCGGCTGCACCGGGGACCCAGCCGGCGCACCACACGAAGGAAGGGAGATAAACGCGCAAAACACTGGAGAAGAGTAGTGACCTTCTAAAAATAGTATAACGGGAATATGGATTGAGCGTTGTCGACAGTGACCTTCCAAAAATTAAAAAGGGAATATGGATTGACGCCACACGAAGGAAGGGAGGTAAACGCTGAAAACACTGGAGAAGATAAGGAAGAGTTACTGGAAATGGATCCAGAGAAAAACCAAAATCGGTTCAGCGCTGCGCGCTGAGAGCACGTGTTGAAATATTTCATCGATGAGGTTGTGTCCGGGATGTAGCTGAATATGGCCTCCAAATTTGAAAAAGATCGATCGAGAACTTTGGCTTGGCATCGCGGACACACACACACACACACACAGACAGACACAAGTCGTATATATATATAGATAGACTAGATGAATACCCGCTTCGCCGGTTACGGCTGCGCCGGGAAGAAGTCGAGCCGAATACCCGGCTGTGCCGGGGACCCGCACGGAGGAAGGGAGATAAACGCGGCTGAAAACACTGGAGAAGATAAGGAAGAGTTACTGGGAATGGATCCAGAGAAAAACCAAAATCGGTTCAGCGCTGCGCGCTGAGAGCACGTGTTGAAATATCTCATCGATGAGGTTGTGTCCGGAGTGTAGCTGAATACAGTCTCCAAATTTGAAAAAGATCCACCGAGAACTTTGGCCGTGCATCGCGGACACACACACACACAGACAGACACAAGTCGTATATATATATATATATATATAGATAAAACCACAGAGTAAATATATTGCTGTGCAAACTGTAAGAAATAAAAAAAAAATATTTTCTGACCTTTATTCACTGCTGTTCTTTCTTTATTTATTTATTTTGGTGTTTTACGTCGTTTTCAACCACGAAGGTTTTATCGTGACGGTTCCTGCTGTTAAGTGTCTGATGAGAAGATAACTTTTTCATCAGTTTTCTTCAGATCTAGCTTGAGTTGACAGGGACTTGCTATAGTCACTTTTCAGTAGCAAACTGTTTATGGGATGCTGACTGCACGTGGCGAGTGCAGTCGAACAGACCACCGTGCTGGCAGGAAAAGTCCCATTTGCACAAGGAGCAGTGGACGAACAATTCTTTGTGTGGTGACTCTGGGCCGACCAGAACGTTGTCGCTCCTGCACTCTTCCAGTTGCGTGGAATCTCTGTTTTAGTCTGATGATGACAGAGGGAGCCACTGCAAGCCTCTGGGCCACTTGCCTGGCAGCAACATATACTAAGCCATCCTATTGCCCTTCCTCTATCCAAATCGCTCAGTTTTCTACATCAATCAATCAATCAATATGAGGCTTATATCGCGCGTATTCCGTGGGTACAGTTCTAAGCGCAGGGATTTATTTTTTTTAATTTTGTAATTTTTTTTTTATGCAATTCATATCGCGCACATATTCAAGGCGCAGGGATTTATTTATGCCGTGTGAGATGGAATTTTTTTGTATACAATACATCACGCATTCACATCGGTCAGCAGATCGCAGCCATTTCGGCGCATATCCTACTTTTCATGGCCTATTATTCCTAGTCACACGGGTATTTTGGTGGACATTTTTTTTTTATCTATGCCTATACAATTTTGCCAGGAAAGACCCTTTTGTCAATCGTGGGATCTTTAACGTGCACACCCCAATATAGTGTACACGAAGGGACCTCGGCTTTTCGTCTCGTCCAAAAGACTAGCACTTGAACCCACCACCTAGGTTAGGAAAGGGGGAAGAAAATTGCTAACGCCCTGACCCAGGGTCGAACTCGCAACCTCTCGCTTCCGAGCGCAAGTGCGTTACCACTCGGCCACCCAGTCCTGGGGGCATGTTGCTACTGTGCATAATTGTGTCAGCGTGTCAACCTTTAAACACAAGCTGGTGAGCGATGTTCATAGCCAGGACCCTGTTGTAGCACATGCATCACAACCTTTTGCCCTGGCATGCGTTCCGCAAATTTCATGGGGCTATAAAAAACACCCTTTTTCTTCCAAAATGCAGAAGCTTTTGAGAAGTCCCACAAAGGGAAATAACTCTGCCTGCCAAACAAAATTCTAGGCCAAGACTCATTGTTCATTTGTTAATTCAAACACATTAATCTTTTAATTATTATGTCGATGTTTAATTTTTTGGCAATTTTTTATAATTAGATCCGTTTTTTCAACCGATCCTTAACTTTTTTTGAAGAGTGTACATATGGACACATACACAAACACACATGCATGTACACACACAAACAACAACAACAACACACACATACACAAATACATACACACACGCATGTACATACATGCATGTACATACATGCATGTACACACAACAACAACAAGAACACACATATACACCGACATATACACAGACACATACACATGCAGACTCACACCCATGTACATACATGCATGTACACAACAACAACAACAAAAACAAAAACAACAACAACATTAACAACAACAACATTAACAACAACAACAACAACAACAACTCACAGGCCAGTACGGTGCCTCCTCCTCTTCCGAAATGGCTGAGGGCTGGTCCTCAGGCACGCCATCATCGGGTGGCATGAGGGACGTCTTGGGCTTGTTGCTGCCTCGCGACCCGGGCTTGGACTTCTCAGATTCCTTGTTCTCTTTCTCCTGCTAGAAACAAGAAATTTGTCCATATGATCTTCTCGTCTTCTTTTTCTTCGTTCAATGGGTTCAAACTCACACTCATGTTTTTGCACGAGGGTCTTTGAATGGAGGTTCCACTGTATGAACGTTTACCCCTTAACAGTCCTCATACATAAAGGCAACCCATCTTCTTCTTCTTTTTTTTCATTCTTGGGCCGAAACTCACACGTTTACTCATGTTTTTGCACGAGTGCATTTTTATGTGTTATATTTGGCAGTTTTTACTCCGCCATTCAGGCAGCATATGAGTTGTTCTTTGCTACTGGTGACAAGTGGGAGTCCGCTCACTAACGCATTTTTCAATACAGTCTAGGGGAGAAACTGGTCACAAAGCACCCAGTACATGCCAGAGAGATAGGAGAATCGCCACAATCAAAGAAAATACCAAAATCATTCAATAGATATGGAAATATTAAGATTTACTGTGAAAATGCTAGCAAAAATGGCGTCCAAAAACGGGAACGCACACTTGGTGCGTCTTTGAAGACTTACCTCCCGTTCTGTGTTGTTGATAATAGTCGTGTTTGTGCTGTTTTTGTTGAAATAGTATGTGATAAAACTGATGCAGTTCTTGAAATGTTGCAAATTATTGTTGTCTTTGTGAAATACGAGTGTTCTGAGGCGTAATCTGCATACGGCTGATGTCACACATAGGGTACCCCACTTTGATCAGCGTATCACTCCAAATAGGGTACCCCACTTTGATCAGCGTATCACTCCAAATGAGCTTCATAGTAGAAAAGCAGATACACTACCAAAACACTGCATAACAGATCTACAAGACTGAACCAGAATCACTGAAATTTACTTCCTGTATATAATATTGCAATCAAATTTGCTCACGCCGTCGCACATGCAACGCAGGTTACCTTCGCCTTCAATTCAAAGTAACTCCACGCTAACTGAATTACCATCGAAACGCAGATAACGAACTGATTCGGAGATTACACGCCACACATTTATGATATTTTTCACACAAATTTCAACTGTGTTGTTTCGCGATAAACAGCCATAAACAAACAAATGTGGCGCCGTCACATCGCTTCGGAAGGAGAAACGCAGGTTTAACCAAGAGATTGTTTCCGATACCTGTCTGATTAAAATCATCGTTTTTCACGAATGAATTCTCTTTGGCAGATCTGGTGAGTTGGAATGTCTATGAATGTTTCATTTAATGTCAAATGCGTACATTCTTGTCGATATTGTTACCTTTGGGCTCATAAATGAAGTCAATGGTCGTGTTTTCCTAAAGTGACTTTTGTCAGCATAGAACTTACTGTGCTTCGATGATTGACTGAGCAGAATCTTCCGATGACACTAGTTCATTTCACTATGCATTGATGCGTGTACATAGTGAAATGTTGATCTTTGATGATTTGGCAACACTATTAACTTCGCTAAATGTGCTTCGAGTGTATCTCCCCGTTTAACCATTTGAAAACGTCTTTTAACAAGACCATGTTTCGACAGCCCAGACGGGGAGGATCCTCGATAGCTCACAGGATATATAATGTTTTCCGCCGTTTTTTAAAGAATCCTTTCAAATTTGCTATTCCAAAAGTACCCTATGACACGACTCGAGTGGCAGAGAACATTCTCTGCAATTCCTGTCTCAGTCCGTGCAGCCGTTTCGGGTCCTATCGTCATCATACAAACATACACACAGACACACAAGAACCAGCTTTAAAAGTTAGATTATGTAAGAACCATGTGAACCAGTGATTTTTTCTTATGTACATCAGATACTACAGTATTTCTGCTTAAGCTATATTTCAAAAACAAAACTAGAGATTTGAATTTTGACAACTTTTCCCCCTTTCTGTCACCAGTACTGAAGAACAACTCATACATGCTGATTTACCAGGTAAAGTTAAGTCTTTTGAATAAACAAGGCCTTGTAATAAAAATAAAATGTCTGATCCAATTATTTGATTTTCACCCTATATTCCTACATGAATAGCTTTCTTTCTTTATTTGGTGTTTAACGTCGTTTTCAACCACGAAGGTTATATCGCGATGGGGAAAGGGGGGGAGATGGGATAGAGCCACTTGTTAATTGTTTCTTGTTCACAAAAGCACTAATTAAAAAATTGCTCCAGGGGCTTGCAACGTAGTACAATATATGACCTTACCGGGAGAATTGCAAGTTTCCAGTACAAAGGACCCAACATCTCCTACACACTGCCTGACCAAAATCTCCACAAAAATTGACCACACTCTACACAAGAAACACTTAACAAGGGTAAAAGGAGAAACAGAATCCGTTAGTCGCCTCCCACGACATGCTGGGGAGCATCGGGTAAATTCTTTCCCCTAACCCGCGGGGGGACTACATGAATAGGCTTTGCATTCCCGAAACACTTTCATTCAAAGAAACAAGATTGGTATAACCATATGCATGTAACAGAAGTTGTACATAATGCGCATGTTCAATATTCAGATTGTGGCTGTCCAAGAATATACACTGAATAAAAGAGACACAGGGATTAATGGCTTGGGCGTCGGTCATCGGTCTTTTGCCATGTTAAATTCGGAAAAGACCGACACATACGGGTCTCAATCCGTCAACTGACCGATAGACATTCAGCAGAGTCAGTCAGCTCGTCTTATTTTTGTCTGCTGTCGACAGAGATTTTAGTTTGAACCGTTTTTTTCTGCACGGGATTAGATGTGTTAATGTGATAAATCAAGTTTGAAGCTATTAAGGTACACACCTTTTATTTTTAAGGCAAAAGTACACGCTATTTGAAATACACATAGATGTAATACTGATATGATTCTTACAATCATTACTACACTCACATATTGTCTTCTTCTTCTTCTGCGTTCGTGGGCTGAAACTCCCACGTACACTCGTGTTTTTTGCACGAGTGGAATTTTACGTGTATGACCGTTTTTTACCCCGCCATTTAGGCAGCCATACGCTGTTTTCGGAGGAAGCATGCTGGGTATTATCGTGTTTCTATAACCCACCGAACTCTAACATGGATTACAGGATCTTTTTCGTGCGCACTTGGTCTTGTGCTTGCGTGTACACACGGGGGTGTTCGGACACCGAGGAGAGTCTGCACACAAAGTTGACTCTGAGAAATAAATCTCTCGCTGAACGTGGGGACGAACTCACGCTGACAGCGGCCAACTGGATACAAATCCAGCGCGCTACCGACTGAGCTACATCCCTGCCCATGTATATTGTGATATGACAAATTATTTTCAAAGGAATGAAAGGGAGGGCTAGGGTAGAGAGAACGATGTACTAGCTGATGGTGATGACGTTGATTCTGCTGCTACCGATAATGATGATGAAAACAACAATGGCATCAAAGATGATTGATGATGATGATAATTATGACGACAAAGACAATGTTGATTAATGATGAAACAAAACCTGAACAAATTGGTCAACATTATAGGCACAGTAAGCCCCCCGTAAACCATCACAGTTACTGTCAGGCTTTTACACACAGTACAAACACCCTTCCATTTGAACGCTCACCAAACGGGAACAAAATATCCTAGGTGCCCGTATCGTAAAGAGCGAGCAATTTTCAAAGAATTAATTTTGCGGATTGTCTCAGAGACAATCGGACCGTGTTGCGTTTTGGCGCTAGACCTAACTTTTTAAATCTAAATAATAAATTGACAGCTTGTTACACAAACATTCTTAAATCATAAAAGAACTCTTTTTTCATCAAGACAAGATCAGTACAATTCGAAGTTTTGAAAGTTTGAAAAAAGAAAAGCCCGGAAGCAGGATCACGCAAGGTCGTGGTTCTCGTAGCAGATGATGGTTCAAAAGCCATCACTAGAGTTCTTGTGAACCACAGCCGTTTGTTTCGTGCAGTCAGAGGTTCTTAATAACATGCTATTGCAGATAAGCTCACGATGGCTCAGGGATAAGATAAACCACGCAAAAATAAATTCTTTGAAAATTGCTCGCTCTTTACGGAGGTCACCTAGGATGTTCTCAAGCGGTGAGTGTTTAAATGAAAGGGTGTTTGTACTGTGTGCCTGACAGTATCTGTGATGGTTTACGGGAGGCTTACTGTGCCTTTAACAAAATGATTTCTGCAATTTTTTAACAAAACAACTTTTGCAATTTTTTGACAAAACCATTCAATTTTTAAGGAAAAACAAAAGAAATTTAAAGCAGCAATAAATGTATGTTCAAGCAGATAAAGAATATAATAAACATTTGGAAACTTATGCAAAACACAGTGTTGAATATTATAGTCAAGAGGGAGGTTGGAGGTTCCAAATTTCTTCACACCTGGTTACGCTGCAAACATAAACATACACACACACACACACAGAGATTATGACATGTGCAAAAGCACAAACAGATCCATGCACACTTTTACAAAGAATCAAAATGTTGCCAAGACTGAATAGCGCTCGACTCAGGTGGGTGGGTGGGGGGGTGGCAGTCTATGTTCAAATTGTTTGTCTAAATTTTTTGTCAGCATGGTGATTTCTCTTGGTAAACTTTTGTTTTTAATTGAAAGAGATACATGTTTCAAAATAGTTGTATTCACTTGCTAACTTAATTTCTAAAGGACTCATATGTGTCGGAAGCATTATACCACTGCATGGTTCATACATTAGGAACACAAATTTTCTCTACCACAAAGTCTCTGAATCCATGCAAGTGGGGTAGATTTAAAGACGTGGCTGGGACGGAAGAACTTCCACCAAATCAATACATTTTCTTCACCTACATTTTTTTCAGAACAGAATTTGGGGGTAACTTATTTTATCCTACATACGTGAGAGAGACACCCGTGAGATAATAATCGATCAAATCACACATGTGTATTATCATGTAAATGAGGTCATGTTAACCAAGTCTGGCAGGGACCTGTTTTTCCACTGCCAAGTCACCGAGACAAACGTCATTATAGAAACACAAATTGCGCTCGCTAATTACCCTCGATGAATCTTTAGAACTAACACGTCACGCCACACTTTCAGAGTGACGTTTCTTTGCTTTGACGTAATAGATTGCACGAGGCTTTTGAAGAGATCGAGGTTCCAAAACAAGTGTCTTCAATTTAGCTGCCTCGAATGCAGGACATTTTCAGCAAAATACACGAAAGTACAGTATGTAGGATAAACAGAATACTACATGGCTTGCTGTGTCGTACCAGATTTACACTCGTTGCTTTTTCAAATAGTGAACAGCTCGCTTTCGCTCGCAGTTCAATATTTAAAAAACAACTCGTGTAAATCTGGAACGACACAGCAAGCCATGTAGTATTCTCTATTTAGACAGCTTTTCAGTAGAACTCAGGCCAAAACTGATTATTTTTATAGTGTTTATATTTGTACCTGGTATGGATACATGGGTGCAACCTGGAAAATTCCAAAAACCGGCAAAAGTTGGGGTCCAGCTTTTTTTGTATTAAAAATGCCAAAAAAACCTCTCCTGGAACAAAAACATCGGCAGCCGATGAAACCAAAAACCGGCTGCCGGCGTGTAGCCGGCAGAGTTGCACCCATGTGGATAGAAAGATAAAAGAATGTTAAATCATGTATTGTCCATCGTAGTTTAGAGACAATTCCTCATGGAGAATGATTTACGTAGTCTAATGCTTAAATCATCAAAATCGTCAAGAATCGAGTTACCGTGACGCCAAAATTCCAGGACGACAATGATTTGTCATATTGTATATATTCATAAATCTGCCAGGCTCTACTGAGGTCACATTTTATTGTACAGGGGTTGGGGTTGGGTGTGTTAAACAGTGTGGCTGTGGAATTTTGTATTATTCAAAGCAAAACTAAACGGTCACAAATATTCAACAGCTGTATAATAAAATCTATGAAATGAACAAACAACACATATTACAACAGACAAACACATAAACAGTTTAATAATCATACCTTTTTCTTTTCTGCGGTCCTAGCTAGCTTTTCCTTCTTGATATTCTCTTCCTCTTCTTCCTCAGCTTTGATGCGGTCTTGCTCCTGCTTCCATGATTTCAGCGAGTTCGCTCGCACGTACAAGTTGCCGCTCGAAAGTGAATCAACACTGCCTGACCTGGAGCCACACTTCGGGCTCTTTGAGCGAGCTGATTAAAAAAAAAAAAAAAGAGAACATATAATTATTGTTTTAATCAACCGGGATCCTGTTAACCCAACATTTCTGATATTGTACAGGTACAAATATCAAAATACACTTAAAAAAAAAAAGTACAAATGATTATTGTTTCAATCAACAGGGATCCTGTTAACCCAAAATTTCTGATATTTTACAGTAACAATATCAAAATACACTTAAAAAAAAAAAAATGTGCAAATAATTATTGTTTTAATCAACCGGGATCCTGTCAACCCAAAATGTCTGGTATTTTACAGGTACAAATATGAAAATACTAGTATGAAATAGGCATCCACCCGATCGTTAGCCATACTGGTTGACCGTGGCCTTTTTGACAAATGTACGTCATGCAGAAACTGCATTTTTAAGACTTAATTACTATGGCTGGTTGGTGTCAAAGGAACACCCTGTATAGTTTATGTGCACGACTACCGGTAACTTAAGAAATACAGTGGAAGTATGAATTCTCTTATACTTCAATAGTCTTAATGTCATGTGAACAAAGAAACATTTTGTGTCATTACACCCCCGGTATAGGGGTGTGTATAGGATTCGGTCGATGTGTTTGTTTGTTTGTTTGTTTGTGTGCTTGTGTTCGCATATAGATCTCAAGAATGAACGGACCGATCGTCACCAAACTTGGTGAACAGGTTCTATACATTCCTGAGACGGTCCTTACAAAAATTGGGAGCAGTCAAACACACGGTTAGGGAGTTATTGGTGGATTAAGATTCTACAAGGACTTATAGAGGGACATATTAATGGTCAAAGGGAAATAACCTTCTCAGTTGGTGGCAGTGAGAATGGTAAGGACGGGGGTGTTTTTCCTACCTCGGAGGAATTTCTTGTTCATTTATGTCTTTTAACAATAATAAACACATTTGACAAATAAACTAGGATGATGGGACAAATCAGTGCGCATTCTAGTAATGCAGCCAAACAGTTGTGCAATTTAAAAGTTCCAATCAGTGTATTAAGCCTCCCGGCCTCGTTTTATTCAAAACATGTAGATCCCTGAAGAACACACAGAGACACCTCATTCGATGCAACAGCAGATTGCTCTGTTTAGTCTCATAAGTTATAATCCTACAAACAAACAAAAATGCTAAAGGCGACTGCAATTTCATTCTGACATTATCAAGCTTAATTGTGAGATGATTAGGCTTGTCTTTGTAACACCCAACATACGTGTATATGAACTGAATTTGTCAGTTGATATGCTTTTTTTTAATTCTAGGTAAACATGGAGAATTAAGCAAAACAATTAGCTAAGTAAAAAAATCTAAGAAGAACAACCCCATGCAGTTTCAGCCATGCAGAAACAACACCAAGCCAGAAAAAAAAACCATGCGTGGCAGACACTTTTTTCAGCTCAAAACATGTTGGGTAAAAAGTAAAAAAATTACAATAATAAAATAAAACAAAATCATTCTTCCAAAAACAGAAAAGCAATGTGAGGAAGGTGAAACATTTGTTTTACGCTTTTTCTCCACTTTTCCCTCTTAAATAATTGATTTGGAAACTCAATTTGTTGTTGTTGTTGTTGAGTGAGGTTGTTACAAAAAAAGCAAAGCAAGCACTTTTTCTCATTCCCTCTATTCAATCAGTTGAAATAAATGTAAAACAAAATGAGAGGGTAGTTTTGTCTTCCTTACCACATGTGTGTGTGTGTGTGTGTGTGTGTGTGTGTGTGTGTGTGTGTGTGTGTGTGTGTGTGCGCATATGTGTGTGTATGTGTGTGTGTATGTGTGTGTGTGTGTGTCTGTGTGTGTGTGTGTATATGTGTGTGTGTACACTTGTGAGTGTGTGCGTTGCATGAAAGTGCATACATTTGTCTGCATGTGTAAAGCAATAACATAACCAAAACAAAAGGAAAACTCAAAGACAACTAGAAAATGACAGAAAGCCAGCTCCCAAAACTGTGAACATATTCACAAACCCCTGCATCCAAAGAATAGAACAGAATTTTTTTTTTAATATATAAAAACTGCCTCAATGCTTTTGCATTAAAAATTATACCCTTCTTGTCTTTTCCTGCTCCTTTCCCGTCTGCACAAGCATTTCAAAAAGCAATAACATATGAGCCTACAATTGTGACATCAAGCACAAAAAACAGACCTGTTTAATTCAGCTTGTATGTAAATTGTTGACATAAAAGAAAGGGTCCTTTTTACATTTAGTCAAGTTATGACTAAATGTTTTAACATCGAGGGGGGAATCGAGACGAGGGTCGTGGTGTATGTGTGTCTGTCTGTGCGTGTGTGTGTGTGTGTGTGTGTGTGTGTGTGTGTGTGTGTGTGTGTAGAGCGATTCAGACTAAACTACTGGACCGATCTTTATGAAATTTGACATGAGAGTTCCTGGGTATGAAATCCCCATACGTTTTTTTCATTTTTTTGATAAATGTCTTTGATGACGTCATATCCGGCTTTTCGTGAAAGTTGAGGCGGCACTCTCACGCCCTCATTTTTCAACCAAATTGATTGAAATTTTGGTCAAGCAATCTTCGACGAAGCCCGGACTTCGGTATTGCATTTCAGCTTGGTGGCTTAAAAATTAATTAATGACTTTGGTCATTAAAAACCGGAAAATTGTAAAAAAAAATAAAAATTTATAAAACGATCCAAATTTACGTTCATCTTATTCTCCATCATTTTCTGATTCCAAAAACATATAAATATGTTATATTTGGATTAAAAACAAGCTCTGAAAATTAAATATATAAAAATTATTATCAAAATTAAATTGTCGAAATCAATTTAAAAACACTTTCATCTTATTCCTTGTCGGTTCCTGATTCCAAAAACATATAGATATGATATGTTTGGATTAAAAACACGCTCAGAAAGTTAAAACAAAGAGAGGTACAGAAAAGCGTGCTATCCTTCTTAGCGCAACTACTTACCCCGCTCTTCTTGTCAATTTCACTGCCTATGCCGTGAGCGGTGGACTACGAGTATACGGTCTTGCTGCGTTGCATTGCGTTCAGTTTCATTCTGTGAGTTCGACAGCTACTTGACTAAATGTTGTATTTTCGCCTTACGCGACTTGGTTTTTTTTAACCTCTAACTCTCTTCCCAGTATTTTCTCATTTTCTGTCAACGTTTTGATAGAAAGAAGCACATACTCTTTCATAATTTACAACCAATGAAGCATTAAACAAAACAAAACAAAACATAAATCAAATACAACTTGCAAACTGGCTAGAAAACCACACTGGAAAATTCACAAAACCTTAAAAACCTTAAAAGGCACACTTTCTTTGGTGTAAACCGTGAGTTCAGCTCACTATCTCAGATCTGACCAGGCTATTACATGGTATATAACACCATCCCTCCACTTGGTCATACATGTACAGGGTTTAGTCTGGTAGAAAAAGCCAATGGGACATCATGTCTCCCTAAACCGAATTCCGATGGGACATAGTCGAAGACAAGATTAGCGCCAAAGAGGCATGTACACGTTTTGACCAAAGATGCAATATGGTGCAATATGATGCCATCTGAGAATTAGCCACTATATCGTGTTATCTCTGTATGTGTGTTTGTGTGTGTGTGTGTGTGTGTGTGTGTGTGTGTGTGTGTGTGTGTGTGTGTGTGTGTGGTGTGTGTGTGTGTGTGTGTGTGTGTGTGTGTGTGCGTGCGTGTGTGTGTGTGTGTGTAATCCGATGTAAAGTGTACATTTGGTGGCGCAGTGGTATGTTAATCTCAATGCGCCCTTTGACGCGCTGAAGGGATTTGTGAAGGGAAATTTTTAGATGTAATGCGCTAATGGCGCAGGGCGCACTAGTAAATGAAACCCTGCATGTACATGTATACCAAAAACAGTCTCTGTGCTCCCTGTGCACAATAATAATTTTGTTATCAATCAATTTCATAAGAGCAACTAGCCGCTTTTTAAGAAATTCATCCATAAAAAAGTCCAATTGACACCACAGTCAAGGTGTTGGTATTTGAGTTGTTCTTTGCTACTGGTGACAAGTGGGGGTCAGCTCACACGGACGCATTTTTCAATACAGTCTAGGGGAGAAACTGGTCACAAAGCACCCAGTACATGCCAGAGAGATAGGAGAATCGCCACAATCAAAGAAAATACCACAATCATTCAATAGATAAATGGAAATGTTAAGATTTACTGTGAAAATGCTAGCAAAAATGGTGACCAAAAACGAGAACGCACACTAGGAGTGTCTTTGCCGACTTACCTCCCGTTCTGTGTTGTTGATAATAGTCGTGTCTGTGCTGTTTTTGTTTAAATAGTATATATGTAATAAAACTGATGCAGTTCTTGAAATGTTGCAAATTATTGTTGTCTTTGTGAAATACGAGAGTGTTCTGCGGCGTAATCTGCATACGGCTGATGTCACACATAGGGTACCCCACTTCGATCAGCGTATCACTCCAAATGAGCTTCATAGTAGAAAAGCAGATACACTACCAAAACACTGCCTAACAGATCTACAAGACTGAGCCAGAATCACTGAAATTTACTTCCTGTATAAAATATTGCAATCAAATTTGCTCACGCCGTCGCACATGCAACGCAGGTTACCTTCGCCTTTGATGCAAAGTAACTCCACGCTGACTGAATTACCATCGAATTGCAGATAACGAACTGATTCGGAGATTACACGCCACACATTTATGATATTTTTCACACAAATTTCAACTTTGTTGTTTCGCGATAAACAGCCATAAACAAACAAATGTGGCGCCATGATGTCGCTTCGGAAGGAGAAACGCAGGTTACCAAGAGATTGTTTCCGATACCTGTCTGATTAAAATCATCGTTTTTCACGAATGAAGGCTCTTTGGCAGATCTGGTGAGTTGGAAACTGTCTATGAATGTTTCATTTAATGTCAAATGCGTACATTCTTGTCGATATTGTTACCTTTGGGCTCATAAATGAAGTCAATGGTCGTGTTTTTCTAAAGTGACTTTTGTCAGCATAGAACTTATTACTGTGCTTCGATGATTGACTGAGAAGAATCTTCCGATGACACTTATAGTTCATTTCACTACGCGACCGCAGATCTGCAAGGAAACTTATGGCGAGGGAAATAAGCTTTAAACTGAAGACGAATAAGCGGAGTAACTGTTCTTCAACGGATTGCTATCACTGATCTAAATATTTAGATCTTGTCGTCTGCTAGTCTGCTAGTAAGTAGTCTTCGGTCGTGTGAAAGTCACTGTGTGCATCGATCCGTGTAGTGAAATGTTGATCTTTGATGATTTGGCAACATAACTTCGCTAAATGTGCTTCGAGTGTAATCTCCCCGTTAACCATTTGAAAGCGTCTTTTAACAAGAACATGTTTCGACAGCCCAGACGGGGAGGATCCTCGATAGCTCACAGGGTATATAATGTTTTCCGCCGTTTTTTAAAGAATCCTTTCAAATTTGCTATTCCAAAAGTATGACACGACTCGAGTGGCAAAGAACATTCTCTGCAATTCCTGTCTCAGTCCGTGCAGCTGTTTCGGGTCCTATCGTCATCATACTTACACACAAGAACCAGCTTTAAAAGTTAGATTATGTAAGAACCATGTGAACCAGTGATTTCTTCTTATGTACATCAGATACTACAGTATTTCTGCTTTATGAAAAGCTATATTTCAGAAACAAAACTAGGGATTTGAATTTTGCAACTTTTCCCCCTTTCTGTCACCAGTACTGAAGAACAACTCATTTGGTATGTGACAAAGTGGAGGGATGTAGCTATCCCGTGTAAAAGTCGGGCCAGATCTGAGACGTTGAGCCAAATTTTCATGATAAGGAGTGTGTCTTGAAAATATTATAATAAATTTTAAAAAAAAAATTTTTTTTTTATAAAACTACTTCAATGCTATTTGATTACCCTTCTTGTCTTTTCCTCCTTTTTCGTCTGCACAAACATTTGTGACAAAAACATATCATCCCACTGATTGATATATCAAACATAAAAACATATTTGCTAAGTCAATCTATGTACAAGTGTGTAATAGACAATTTCTGGAAATAACTCTGTCGGGATTTGTATTGACTGTGGAAGATCAGTGCCAGCAAGCGATCATGGGTGTCACAATGAAAAATGAGCTTTAATATATGCAGTGTCTTGTCAATTTGACCGTCATTTCTTTAAAGGAACTATCTAAGGCGCCAGTTTGGGAAGTGCTTTGGTAAATAATGGACCTTAAAAAGTTTGAAGAATTCTATGTTACATTTGATATTTTTGTAAAAATGTGAGATAAGCTGTGTGGTAATACTGTGAAACTTGTCTACTGCTTAGCTCACTTCTTCTTCTTCTTCTTCGTTCACGGGCTTAGACTCCCACGTTCACTCATGTTTTTAGCACGAGTGGATTTTTACGTGTATGACCGTGTTTACCCCGCCATTCAGGCAGCATACGCCAATTTCAGGGGATGCATGCTGGGTATTTTTGTGTTTCTATAACCCACCGAACTCTGACATGGATTACAGGATCTTTTCCATGCGCACTTGGTCTTGTGCTTGCGTGTACACACGAAGGGGGTTAAGTCACTAGCAGGTCTGCACATAAGTTGACCTGGGAGATCGGAAAAATCTCCACTCTTAACCCACCAGGCGGCAGCGACCGAGATTCGAACTCACGACCTCCCGATTAGGAGGCCGACGTCTTACCACCACGCCCGTCATGCTTTGTCCAAACTACTTAGTCCCTTTGACCAAGTGACCGCTTTCTGTATCATGTACAGTCGAACCCACCTAAAACGAACACGCTAGTTACGAATTTTGACTTATAACGTATTAGTTTTAAGTTCCCAACTGAATACCTCTTTCTTCATGCTTAAAACAAGAAGGGCAAAGCCCATACGACTCACATGCTTTACACATTTTTCCTACCAAAATACATGTGACCTTGACCCAAGGTCAAGGTCATCCAAGGTCATGCAACACAAAGCTGTTAATTCAAGACATAGGAAGTACAATGGTGCTTATTGGCTCTTTCTACCATGAGATATGGTCACTTTTAGTGGTTCACTACCTTATTTTGGTCACATTTCATAAGGGTCAAAGTGACCTTGACCTTGATCATATGTGACCAAATGTGTCTCATGATGAAAGCATAACATGTGCCCCACATAATTTTTAAGTTTGAAACAGTTATCTTCCATAGTTCAGGGTCAAGGTCACTTCAAAATATGTATACAATCCAACTTTGAAGAGCTCCTGTGACCTTGACCTTGAAGCAAGGTAAACCAAACTGGTATCAAAAGATGGGGCTCACTTTGCCCTATATATCATATATAGGTGAGGTATTGAATCTCAAAAACTTCAGAGAAAATGGGAAAAATGGGAAAAATAGCTGTTTTTTAGGCAACATTTATGGCCCCTGCGACCTTGACCTTGAAGCAAGGTCAAGATGCTATGTATGTTTTTTGGGGCCTTATCATCATACACCATCTTGCCAAATTTGGTACTGATAGACTGAATAGTGTCCAAGAAATATCCAACGTTAAAGTTTTCCGGACGGCCGGCCGGACGGACGGACGGACGGACGGACGGACGACTCGGGTGAGTACATAGACTCACTTTTGCTTCGCATGTGAGTCAAAAATGCTTGAAACGAATTCTTTGTAACGAATTTATGCTTATAACGAGCACTTTTTGGATTCCCAAGCATGCATAATGTCTGTAATTTACTCACGCTTATGATGAAATCTTTAAACTCGTCCCGAGATCGACATATCATATCATTTGCATAATGAACCCCTCTTTTAACAAACACGTTTTCATCGCCCCAGAGCCGCTTTGTCTCTAAAAGTCACAAGGCTACAAGGATCTGCGTGTGAGGCCAGATCAAAGGCAGGTCCATTGTGATGGCTGGGTGGCCTTCTTTATAGACACTGACCTTCTTCCCAGGGGTCATTGACCCAGTTTTAGCTATGAGACGTGGTTCCCCTTTCATATGAGAGAGGACTCGGAAACACTTCCTGCACCCGGGTCAGTGACCGAGTTTAACCTATGGGGAGTTTAATCTATGGGACGGTCTCTTTGATGTCTTGAGAGGAAACTTGGCCAGGGTAGTACATGCACCAGAACTGGTGGACACCATGAAATCGGAGATTGATCAGAATGTGCATGTACATGCTTTTACACGACTTTTTAAATTTTACTTCTAAAATTGTGACAGTAAAAAAATCAATCAATTCTCTTAATGCGAATTTCGGTTAAGACGAACTTATTTCCCGATCCCCAGTGATTCGTCTTAAGCGAATTCGACTGTATTCCTTTTGCTTAATACGGGCTTGGTATGGTCACAATGATATAAGTCTGTTGCGTGACAACATCTGAAGAGTTCATGTTCATCCTGTCAGTTAAGAAACCGCGTCTGAATTATACAGATCTTGGCCACTTAGACATTCCATTCAAATAAAAATGTTTACTGATTCAAGCACCCAAAAAGCAAATGTGTGAAAAAACAATCTCATGTGAAATAAAGAGGGGTTAATTTTTAGAAAGTTTTAGTGAATGGCAACACAAAACAATCACAGTTGATTATGACCTATTGGTCTACATATTGATTGAAAGTAGTTTAGCAAAGGACAGGGCAAATTACACACATTACTGAAAAGAAGATGCAAATAAATCCCTTTTAAAATGTCTCAGAATTAAAACAAAAAATAACAACAACAAATAACTTCGTACCAGATTTGCGGGGAGATGCCCTTCCCTTTTTTCCCTTCTTTTCATTGCCCTCTACCTCCTCCTCCTGTCGCATTCTCTCAACTTCCGCTGACAAGAGATGTGCTTGATACTCTGCTTCTTTCTCCTTCAACCAGTCAGCAATTGACTCTGCCACATATTCCAGGTAGTTTCTGGAGAGAAAAAAATCAAAACACATTTTACAAATGGCAAGACCTGCATTTTCACCATGTGCAGACAAATTTCTGTTCTCCGACAACCAATCAGCTATAGGATCCGCTGCTACATACTCTGCAGTTTCTGCAATTAAAAAAAAAAATCATACCTCATGAATGCCAGAATGTCGTTCTGCATTGACAGTCGGCAAAACCATCAAATTTCTTTTATATCGCAAAAGACTTTGCTGTCAATTCAGCTCATCTGCCAAACCTTTTTTTTAATGATTTGGAAAAGCGATGACAATTAGGTCACTTTTTGAAAATACAGACAGTCGGACAGACAGACAAACAGACAGACAGACAGACAAAGACACACACTCACATACATATATACACACACCTTTATGCTAATGTCTATCTGATTTGCCTCAGACCTTCTCTCATGCTTCGTCTCTCTATATAACTCACACACACACACACGCACGCACGCACGCACACACGCACACACACACACACACAAAATCTCACACACACACAATGACACACACATACACATACACACACACACACACACACACACCTGGGCAATATATTGCACTAACCTGAAGCCAGCATTAGAGTGCAGTTCAGTGTGCCAGTCCACGTGGTTCTGGAGCTCATTGTTGAATGGGCTGTGCAGGACCAGCATGCAAGACTGATCCCTCTTGTGTTCATATGACTCCAGGAACGGCAGGTTGTAGGCCGCTTCCTTCAATACCTGCGTTTAGAAAGTCAATGATCTGATAAATAAAGGGAAGTAAGCCCTCTAAATTCATACAAAATGTGTAAGTCAAAAATTTTAGTAATAAATTTTCATTTGATTAATATACTTACCCAACTCACATATAGCAATTAACCCTGGTTCAGTGCTGGTATCGCTGTACGCGTCCCCTTGGTAACAAGGAAGACGCCTCTAAAAAAGAGTGACCGAGACCCGTAAGGGTGTCTAGGCCAGCCCGGAAACGAGGCTGCCTTCCGTATGCGCGCGCATACTCCGCCATATGCATCATTCTAAAGCGAAGCCCAACTCACTTCTTTTTTAGACATATATAACCCCACAGCGGGGAGGCGGGAGGGAATAAGCGATGTGAGTTGGGTAAGTATATTAATCAAATGAAAATTTATTACTAAAATGTTTGATTAAATTACATATCTTACCCAACTCACATATAGCAGATTGCTACTAAAGGTTGGAGGGCACTTTACCCAATTAGGAATCGAGATTTTGTCCAGCCTCTACCAGAGCAGGTAACCCAGAAACGCATCCTGTCTCAAGGCATAGACATCCCTGAGATAGACATCAATGAAGAACATTCAAGAAAGCCAGTAAGCCGACTCAAGAACTTCTGCCAGGAGACCAAAACGAAGAACAACTAGAGTGGCAGCCCAATCTTTTGCCTCATGAGGCCTGGCTGTAGTAAAGGGCAAGACTGCCCTGACATTCCCTGCCTGACTCTGCCACCAGACATGAGCTTGTCTAGCTATGGTGGAGACCCACTTGGCTAACTAGACTTTCGACTTATCTCTAAACCGTACCATGATGAATGAGATAAAAAGAAGTTTCTGAGTCTCCAAACGAGTGTGCACAGTCCGAAACAGAAATCTGCTGAGGGCTCTAACAGGACAAAAATGTACATCAGGATCTCCAAAAGCAATAAACTTGCTCAAGAGAGGAAAGTTGAGTTCGCGCCACCCGAAGAGAGAGGACTGACTGCCCCCCCCCCCCCCCCCTTTAATTTCCTTGCCACCACTTGAAAGCATGCCTAAACAATGTGGCAGTCTATATAGCTAAGGTTGACTTAAGTAAGTCATTACCTCTACCAAAGTCGATAGAAAATCTTTCTATCTTTAACCAGTGTTTAACGTCGTTTCTAACCGTTCAAGGTTAAAAAGCGACGGAGCTGAAAGATAAGACCAAGAGCTGTTAGAAACAATGATCTGAAAAGATCCATGCGAGTTAGAAAAATCATTGAACTCGAAATGATCAAATGGCTAAATATGGCTCTAGAGGAGCCAGAATATTGCTAAAAGGTTTAAACTGTGAATCGAAGCTGGTTTCTCCAAATTCTGCTTACTAGCCAGACATTTTGAAAGAAACCTAAGTACCATAGATCAGTCTTTCTCCAAAAAGCTGTCCATAGCAAACCTAGCCAGAAAAAACACTTCTGCATTGAACACAGAAACTCTGAACCAAATCCAGAGTTGAGGCGGAAGCCCCTAAGTATCTCAAGGATACCCTTACAGCAGACATTCATGTAATTCCAATGTGAGAAAGCAAAGATACCTTCTTGCCAGCCTTAAGAGGTCTGGAAACCAAGATTGCAAAGACCCGTACTGTGCGACCAACAGGTCGCCCAAACTATCTATAAAAGAGCCCTGTGAAAGCGAGGGTATGGAGCCAAAACCCAAAGTGGTTAACAGCCAGCATGAAGCTTTTCGTTTGGAAACGAAAAACGGCCAAGGCCTGCCTTGCGCTATCCTTTTACCGTGAGATTCTCTTAGTCAGAGAACCCGCGTGCATAGAAGCGGGCTTAAAAAGAGAACTTTCAAACAAGAAAGAGATTAACCTCTCGCCAACAGAATAATACTTAAAGGGCAGAGGCTTACTCTCAGGTAAAAACGGCAAAGTTACATCCTTTGTATTTGAGTCCTGTCGGACCACAAAGATAACCTGTTAGAACGTAACCGCCCAAGCGAGAGACTAAAAGCAGGTTTTGTTCAAAAGAGCCAACCATAAAGAAATGATGCCTCAATCTACCAGAGCTAGGAGATCTTGATCTAACAGACAGTTTCTCCTTGCTATCGCCATCCAGATGGATGTTTACCAAACCCGAGGGCGGTTCCATAGAACGAAAAACAAGAGAACCTAAGTTCTTAAGCTTGGAGTTTACCGAAGCCTACAGAAAGCGCTCCGCGAGTGACACGCTACTTGAGCGTAAGAAACAAGCTAAAGCACCGGCACCACAGGTAAAAAGTCGAGCGTTGCCCACAAAGGTAGTGGTGACAAAGAAGACTCGCTTGTGAAAACTTCCGTAAGAACAAGACGACCCCGCCAGAGGATCTAAGAACTTAACACTCAAAAATTCTCCTCAGAAAGCTCAAACCAACTACAAAATGGCGCGAACCGCGACACAGCTGAAGTATGAGCCTATCCATTTCCTCCTCTTGTTCAATAGCATCATAACGAACATCGAAATGATGAGAACCAGTCCCCAATCCCGATAAGGCAAAACTTGCCAACAATCGGAAAAGTTTTGAAAAGTTTCAAACGCCATAACACCATGACCAGATCTCCATCCACCTGACTCATGCCAGCTGGAATACTGGAAGAGAAAGTGAATACAGCCTGTAAAAAAGGCAAAGGAACCGCAGAAACGGAACCGGAAGCCAAAGGCTGAAAAGTGCCGACTACCAACACCACAGTGTTAACAGTAGAAGGATATCCCATCCTGTACCCAGAAGTCACAGCCGCAAAAGCGAAAGCGCAACAGGCCGTGGATTAGTAAACATCAGGACCAACCGGTTGCATAGAAACACACCGGACGATCCCGTTGTACCTCGAACCATTTCAGCTGCGAGCGCCACTGCACTTGCTAACTTGAAAAGGAACCTAAATTCAGTGCTTTTCAGAAAAACAGGAGCACCTTAATCTGAACAGCCGTCATGCACATCCGTGCAATCCGGAAGCTGACTCCATGCTAGACTTAAATCTCCAACAAAGAATCAGCCCTACTGCTCACTTCCTGCCCCCCCTGGAGGAAGCGGAAGTCAAACTTACAGATAATTGCCAACTTCAGGGCAATGAACGACAATTCCCGGCCACGGCAGTGAACTCCCGTTCCTCCGCTCCGGAAGTCGTCGAACGCAGATAGAGGTGGAGGAAGTTATAAAATGCTCTCAGCCACCCCTTCCTGTCAAAACACAAATGCCGTTTTCCAGCGCCCACGTCACTGCGCTGGACAACTTGAACGGCAAGTTAAGCTGGGTGCCATCCACAACCGTGGACGCACCCTCATAAGCCTCTCCTTCCTGCTCGGTATCAAAGGTAGGAAAGTGACCCCCAGAGAGACTCGCATGGTCAACCCAAGAATCACCCAGCCCAACAACTTCCTGCCCCCAGGGCGGGAGCTTACGTTGCCCAGGGCTCTTAGCCGCTGCTGAACGTGCGCCAGAAAGCGGAAGAACAGACATGGTTTCAGAACTTTCACCGCACAAAGCGTGCTACCTCCTGCGAACGTACACCACTTTCACCGGAGCACCCGGCTACACGCGGCCATTTGCCAACTCCAGGGCAATGGACAACGATTCCCGGAAGCTGAAGTGAACATCCTGTTCCTCCGAACTTCCGGAAGTCATCAAACCGGATAGAGGTGGAGGAAGCTTTGCTCTCAACCACCCCCTCCAGTAAAAACTTAAATGCCGTTTTCCGCCGCCCACGTCACTGCGCTGGACAACTTGAACGGCAAGTTAAGCTGGGTGTCGTCCATCCCCGTGGACGCACCCTCATATGGAAGTATCCTCGTTATCCTTTCCTTCATGCTCGCAATCGCAATCGGGAAGGTGACCCCCGCCTTTCGCGGTCCACCAACTTCCACAATACTTAAATGCCGTTTTCCGTCGCCCACGTCACTGCGCTGGACAACCTGAACGGCAAGTTAAGCTGGGTGTCGTCCATCCCCGTGGACGCACCCTCATAAGAAGGTATCCTCGTTATCCTTTCCTTCATGCTCGCAATCGCAATCAGGAAGGTGACCCCCGCCTTTCGTGGTCCACCAACCTCCGCAAAACTTAAATGCCGTTTTCCGCCGCCCACGTCACTGCGCTGGACAACTTGAACGGCAAGTTAAGCTGGGTGTCGTCCATCCCCGTGGACGCACCCTCAAATGGAAGTATCCTCGTTATCCTTTCCTTCATGCTCGCAATCGCAATCAGGAAGGTGACCCCCGCCTTTCGCGGTCCACCAACTTCCACAATACCTAAATGCCGTTTTCCGCTGCCCACGTCACTGCGCTGGACAACATGAACGGCAAGTAAGCTGGATGTCGTCCACCACCGTGGACGCACCCCTTCCTGCCCCCTGGGCGGAAACAGAAGCCTTTCAACCAGGCCACTGTCTACTGACGTGGCGGGAAGCATAGGAACTTCTGTTCGCTTGTCAGGGCCCCTAGCACCCACTGACCAACCGACTAAGCGGCTAATGTCAGCAGATGGGTTGGAACTTTCGCCTGGGCTTTCACCAGAGGCTACTTTCTCAAGACAACGCTCTACACTTTCGCTGGAGAACCCAGCTACTCGTGTAGTCCACATACCTTGTGAGGAAGACGGAACACCAAAAGGTGAACCAACAGACGCCGGAAACCGTGAGCTCCCCTCCTGAGAGGCATGCACATCTGCCCTCGTAAAGGTCACAGCAGGGGACGAACGACCACTGTCCAGGGACGAACAAACAGCAACCCCGGCCGGGACAGCACGTAGTTCTGCCTATGTTGACGAAGTTTCGGCCGCCAAAGCAGAAACCTGTGAACTTAAAGTCAAAAGCAAAGAGGCCACGTCTACAGACGCAAGCCCAGTAACAACATGTTTAAAACCGAGCCCGGACTAATCCGTAGGCTTAGCCGGCAAAATGGGGGTTCCGGAATAGTCACCAGTGTAGTAGACAAAATGGAAGCTGACTTGTCTACCGGCTTAGCGGGTAAAACAATCAACACATCAAAAGATTTTTAGCAAGAGAATCTACAACAGAAACGGACCTAGACCGGATTGTTTAGACTTTCTAAAAGCTTTCTTAGGAGAAGAGGGCACAGCAGCTACCTATTAAGAAGCTGACCTCTTCTTAGCATTGTCAGCCATGACAGAAAAATCGACTCACGAAAAAAATTTCTGAAAAAATTTGTAAGTCCAAAATACGGCCAACAATGCTGCCAAAATCAAGCAAAATACAAGGAACGACCTCACCTCAACATAGTTGTGAAGTCCAGATGACAAGAAGAGACCAAGAGGAACGAAACAAAGTCAAAAAGACTAAGTAACAACGGCTGAAACAGCCCGAGCGTACATCAAATGCGACCAGTCTCACTGACGCTGAGTTTTAGAATGATGCATATGGCGGAGTATGCGCGCGCATACGGAAGGCAGCCTCGTTTCCGGGCTGGCCTAGACACCCTTACGGGTCTCGGTCACTCTTTTTTAGAGGCGTCTTCCTTGTTACCAAGGGGACGCGTACAGCAATACCAGCACTGAACCAGGGTTAATTGCTATATGTGAGTTGGGTAAGATATGTAATTTAATGAGAGTTATTCAGAACCTTTCTCCTGGCACCTGAGAGAATAACATTAGCATTGAAATAAACAGCCTCGTGCTTAAAAAAAGTCGAAGGTATAACTAAACATGTGTGAAAGGGCGAACTGTAAAGCAGTTCTAGCTTCCATGTAATTGTAAAGTTGTCTTTGTCGCTAATGATGCCAATCGATTTGGGTTTTTTGGTTTCATTTAACTATTCTTTAGACGTAATGCTGTGACCTGTGTGTCTGTTAAACACAGTCCATTTAAAACCTGCAGGTCCTAAAAGGCAGTTTAAGCAGCCTCCCAAGTAACACGCATATTGAATTCCCACTGGTTTCCTGTTATCTGCCCAACTGACCTGATGAAGGACATGGGGGTCGTAATGCTCGGCGAAGCACCACTGGTCCAGGACACGCTTCTGGGCCTCCACCACATCCATCATGCTGTCATCCAGGCTCCTCTCCCCTTCAATCTCCACCTCCGCTCCTTTCAGGATGGCGTTTGCCGCTTGTTCCTGGTCCAGCTTGTGATCCGATGGCACGTCAAAGTGCACTGTGGGAAGAGAAAATCAATGTTAAACTTTCAAAAAATAAGACTAATGAAAATCTGAAAAGAATGACCGTCGCAGAGTCCTGTGTGCATTTCAGTTCAGGAACAGTATGTGGCACCTGACTGTTTCAGACTTTTACGATCTCCAAAAATCTGAGATATTCAGGCCTTTTAAGAGAGGGAGTCGATAATGGAGATAAAATTAGTGACAAGTACTTGAAGAAAACGTCTGAAAAAATGAGGCGACATACTAAAGGGGGTCGTATCGGTGGGTCTGAAAACAGGTTTTCTAATGTATCACAGACACTAGTTCAGCATTTTCAACATTGTATTGTTCCCACACAGGTCCTCCAAGGACTTTGGGTATACTTTAAGTGTATAGTAATTTGTTGTATGATTAACAATCCAGTGAAGGAGTGTTGAGTCACTGATGTGCAAAATACTGCTACAGTGAGAAATCCCCTTTCAAGATCAGTCCAAAAAGCTGACAAAATCAGATCTTAAAATGGGGGTACTAAAACACGGTCTTAAAAGGGAGGAAGTCTTAAATTGGGGTCTTAAAAAGGAGGTTCCACACCACCAATCATGCAAACAGCATGTTTTCAGACACTCAGCTTGCAAGACCTGCAAGACACCCGAGGGTGGATAGTGTGTCCATTTTCCATTTTCATTTGTTTGTTTGTTTGTTTGCTTAACGCCCAGCCGACCACGAAGGGCCATATCAGGGCGGTGCTGCTTTGACATTTAACGTGCGCCACACACAAGACAGAAGTCGCAGCACAGGCTTCATGTCTCACCCAGTCACATTATTCTGACACCGGACCAACCAGTCCTAGCACTAACCCCATAATGCCATACGCCAGGCGGAGCAGCCACTAGATTGCCAATTTTAAGGTCTTAGGTATGACCCAGCCGGGGTTCGAACCCACGACCTCCCGATCATGGGGCGGACGCCTTACCACTAGGCCAACCGTGCCGGTTTCCATTTTCATATTTTTTTCCATTTTCATTACTTTTTTATCCCATTGCTGGGAAATTCGGGTCCCTCCCTCCCAGTGGAAAGCTAGCAGCAACGGAGTCGAGCTACCCAGGTGTCTGTGTGTTTAGGTGTATTCAGCCACCTGCACTTATGGCAGAATGACTGAGGTCTTTTATGTGCCATTGTGGTGACACAGGGGTGGGACATGGCTTCCGTCTCTGGGTCTGCACATAAAGTTGACTGGTGTCCGTCCCGGCCCGAATTAGAACCAGCGACCTTCCGATCACAAGTCCAGTGCTCTACCAACTGAGCTACTGGGCCCCCATGATCTCTAATGCAAGTAGACCAGAAAATGATCTTAACTGACTGAAAACTATGATACATCCATCACAAGGGTCATTTTGGAAAAATATTGCCACTGACTGCACACTGTGGACTAGCTTCTTCTCACCAATACAAATTAAATTCATCCAAAGGTACGTGACAACTTTTTCAAGATAAAAAGTCATGCATGGAACAAAATAATTCATCAGAACTAAAAGCAAATGCACAGGACGAGAACCTGTTTTATTTTTTCAAATTTTTTCAACTCAAGAATAACAATCAAGACCTTAACTAAGTCAACAAGAAAATAAAAGAAAGAATTGACTTAATGATTCTCATGCTGAAGACCAAAATGAATGCAAATTGGATAACAAAAAAAGGAGAAAAAAAAGCAGCAAAAAAGAGGGAAAAGAGAAACAAATAAACAGTTCACACATGCACAAATAGGCAAAGAAAATGATTACCAGTTGAAGGCCTAGTGGAGCCTAGTGCATTCTTCAGCTCATCTATACAGACAAACATATAGCCACAATTCAGAGAATCTGTTGTAAGTATATTAACCTTCCAGTAAACTAAGTTTCCCCATTCTCACAGACAGAGAGATAGAAAAGAACATGTGTCTGTACATGTGACAGCATTGGATAAAACCCAGTACAGTTGAACATATAACGACAACCCAAGGGACTAACTAAAAGTGGTCCTTAACCTGTTCGCTGTCAGGATATATTTGCATATGTGAGACGATGACTGTCCATGACATGGTTGCGCGCTTGTTGGATTGTTTTGCGCATTGTTGCGCACTAATAAGATGTGTGCAATGTATGATCACGTGATCACGTGAGACCGCGAGACTTGTGAAAGATCTCGGCAGTCGAGCGGGAACCTTTGCGAAGTAAAGAACAAGAAATGATTTCGCTTGCTCGACTCACTTTGATTGCGTTTGACTGAGAAGCATTCACCAACCAACAACCACCAGAACAAATAGAACAACAACACCACACATACAAAGCATTACCTGTGTTTACCTGAGTTGACAACTAAGTTAGCCCTTGATGTATACATGAATACACCACAACACATTGTTTGGTTGTTGTTCTTCTTCTGTTGTTTATTGATCCATTAATTACCATTAAAGCAAGTTATACAGGACGTCAGGTGACATCCCACATGTGCAGCAAGATGGTTAAAGACAGGTGGTCAAAATGTACACTACATTGGGGTGTGCACGTTAAAGATCCCACGATTGACAAAAGGGTCTTTCCTGGCAAAACTGTATAGGCATAGATAAAAATGTCCACCAAAATACCCGTGTGACTTGGAATAATAGGCCGTGAAAAGTAGGATATGCGCCGAAATGGCTGCGATCTGCTGGCCGATGTGAATGCGTGATGTATTGTGTAATATAAAAAAAAACAATTTCACACGGCATAAATAAATCCCTGCGCCTTGAATATGTGCGCGATATAAATTGCATAAAATAAAAAAATAAAAAATAAAAATAAATCCCTGCGCTTAGAACTGTACCCACGGAATACGCGCGATATAAGCCTCATATTGATTGATTGATTGAAAATGGCAAGGTGAATTACATAGGCAAACAAACTCGTCATGATTTCTTTGGGGTGGTCATAAAGGGCATATGGTCGTTGTCAAGAGTTGGTCGCCAGGGCAGGTTCAATTGTATAAGTCAAACATCACACTTTCAAGGTACGCACTGTGTAAACGGTCAGCAGGTGAAAACTGCATGGCTGAGTATCAAACTTGAGCTCCGCTGGGCTTCAAATTTTGAATGTGGTCAGGTGTCATTTTTATCCCTGGATTTTCACATGAAAGATCAATGAATAATTCTGTCTTTGGAAATCCATCTTTGATTTTGTGAGTGCACTGTATCAGATGACAAGAGGACCAGATGACCTAATATATTCTTGCTCTTTGAAAACAATTTTGACTAAATGTTTTAACATAGAAAGGGAATCGAGATGAGGGTTGTGGTGTATGTGTGTGTGTGTGTACAGCGTATTCAGAGAAAACTACCGGACCGATCTTCATGAAACTTTACATGAAAGTTCCTGAGTATGATATCCCACATGTTTTTTCATTTTGTTGATAAATGTCTTTGATGATGTCATATCCGGCTTTTTGTAAAAGTTCAGGCGGCACTGTCACTCTCTCATTTTTCAACCAAATTGGTGTTGAAAATTTGGTCAAGTAATCTTCGACGAAGCCCGTACTTTGGTATTGCATTTCAGCTTGGAGGCTTAAAAATTAATTAATGAGTTTGCGCATTAAAGTTTTCATTAAAATCGATTTTTTGCAAACTGATTTCAAATTGATTGCATCGTATTCTTCATCAAATTCTGAATCTAAAAATATAACACATATGTCATGCTTACTCTTAAGATGTGATCACAATTAACGAAAATAGGTTAACAAGTACTACGATTAAAATTTAAGAAGTCGATCCAAAAATCATTTCCTGATTCATAAAACATATAGATATAATATGTTTGTATTAAAAACAAGCTCAGAAACTAAAAAAAATACAAAAAAGTGTGCTTTCCTGCTTGGCACAATACCCTACTATGCTATACTGGCTCATCAATTTCACTTCGTTTTGCACGTGGAAAGTGAGCGATTATCTTGCCGCGGGGGTTGACGAAGCTGTATTGTCTGGTTGAAAAAAAATGCGTTCAGTTTCATTGCGTGAGTTCTTCTTCTTCTTCTTTGTTCATGGGCTTAGACGTTCACTCGTGTTTTTAGCACGAGTGGATTTTTACGTGTATGACTGTTTTTACCCCGCCATTTAGGCAGCATACGCCAATTTCGAGGGAGGCATGTTGGGTATTTTCGTGTTCAGGGCCGGACTACCGGGGGGGTTATGGGGGTTGCGCAACCCCCCCCCCCCCCCCCCCTAGCCTAAACATGTACCTTACTTATTTAATTTTTTTTTTATTATTGCTTATTTTATGCCGTCAAGTTTCATGCAAGGAGCGACCATTTTCCTATCTCAGAATATGACCTACCCGTCAGCTTCAGGGGGCTTCGCCCCCTGACCCCCACAACGAGGGGGGTGGGTGGGTTCTAGGGTTTCCGGACCTCCCCCCCCCCCCAGTCAAAAAATAAAAATATTGAATGAGGTATGCATTTCTTTATTTTACATTGAGTTTCAATTTTTGGGGTATTAATCAGTGACAAAATCTGCTGCCTGAAACTGGTAATAATCATCCTCAGAATGCACCAGATTGCACCATTTTGCATCCTTTTTTTCAAAATTTTCCGGGGGGGCATGCCCCCGGACCCCCCTAGCAAGCTAGGCGCTTTGCGCCGTCGGCTCGGCGCTTCGCGCCTTCACACCCATATCTTCACAATATACTTTTGAAAAAAACCAGTCATAAAATGAACTGATCCGCCCCTGCCGCCAGGGGGGACATCCCCCTGGCCCACCACTGGCAACCCCCCCCCTCCTCTTCGCCTAGTCCGGCCCTGGTGTTTCTATAACCCACCAAACTCTGACATGGATTGCAGGATCTTTTCCGTGCGCACTTGGTCTTGTGCTTGCGTGTACACACGAAGGGGGTTAAGTCACTAGCAGGTCTGCACATAAGTTGACCTAGGAGATCGGAAAAATCTCCACTCTTAACCCACCAGGCGGCAGCGACCGGAATTCGAACTCCCAAACTCCCGATTAGGAGGCCGACGTCTTACCACCACGCCACTGCGCCCGTCTATTGCGTGAGTTGGAAACAGTGACAAATGTTGTAATGTCACCTTACGCGACTTGTTGTGTTTGGAAACAACACTTTCATCCACTTCTCTCACCTCATGTACCAATGTGCTGTAAAACTTGTAGCAGAAATAGACCCTGGGTTAGACAAACATGAGCTCTTCAATCATTCTAATGCAAATTACATTAGACTCACCACATGAGTTACTGCGCGACCTTGACCTCATTGGAGATGCCGACGTCGATCGTGACCTGAGGATTCCTTTCTTGCTGTCATGGCTGGACGATCGGCTCATAGGACGACCAGTGTGCTCTCCGTTTCCCACCGTACGATCTGAGTCCAAGGCCTGGGATGAGACGTCATCGGGTCCTGGCGTTCTTGCTCCTGAATTTGCAAAACAACATTTAGAGATTTTTTTAAGTGGTTATGCATGACTGAATCATGGGTGAAAGCTATGAAAATCAAATTGACTGAAAATTTTTTGAGGCAGGGGTCCAGGGGCCGCCCAGGCCCTGGCGGGGTACGGGGCAGGGCCCCGTTAGGGGGTCCAGGGGGGCAACGCCCCCCGGCCGAAAACGAATTTTTGCATTATACATTGTGATTTTGTGGCCTTTCCTGGCAAAAAAGTACACTTTTTGTCACTATCATGCAGGTCAAAAAAATACCTTCAGATTCTAATGATATGGTAAAAAGGGTAAACAAAATCAAAACAATTCACAGAAGTAATCATTTTTCTTTTGTATCTTTTCACACTTGCATCTTCCAACACGACACAATTGATAACAATTAACATTGACAACAGCCAATTACTAAATGAAATAGAAACTGAACAACTGAACAACTGAAATAAAAGTTCAAAATATTTAATTATAAGAAGCAAACATTGCCAGACAGGCATTGAAATAAATGATGAAACAGAATGTCACACATGCAAACAGCATGATGTAGCACTGCACAAAATAGCAACTAAGCAGTAGCATCTCTTATAGTGCAAAGTTCTCAAGGAAAAGCACTTGAGTTTCAAGCACCAAACTTATCACACACAGTTTTAGTTTCATGAACTCCAACCAGTCCCATCGCCTTTGTTGGCTAGACCAGCATCAATAAGATCTGTCCATGCGTTTTCCGCAGAAATCATGTCACCACTTCGAAATGCCTGCCAAAACGCGAGAACTTTTTTTTTTTATCGTGATGCAGAGCGAATCCGAAAGCGAAGAAACCTCACCTACGGGGTTTACCGCATAGCAGTTCGAAAACGCGTTCCGCTTAAAAAAAAAAAAAAAATTTTTTTTTTTTTTTTTTTTAATAAAAATTGCGGATTGACGGAATTTCCGTCAGACTTATTTTCAGATTGACGGATTTCAGTCAATTGACGGGCTACTTTCACCCATGCCTGAATCTTCTTCAGTTACTTTGCTGCTCTGCTTCTGAAAAAAACCCAGTGCAATATTTTAAATCACAAATCCTGTCTTCTTTAAACAAAAAATTATGATTTTTCTTTTGAAAAAAAATGCAATGTTTAGAATTGTGCACAATACTACATTTGGCAAAAAAAGATTTGAATCACTGACTTCATTACTACACAGTAATGCCTTTCCTAATTTGTTTAGCATATGTCCCAGTTGTTGGCCTTAGTACAAAGTTGATATGCTTTGACCAACAAAAATCACAACCGTAATACTTAAATTTCATTTCAATGACATTTCAACCATTTCTGAGCGCACTATAAACTTTTGATGCTGAATGTTGAAGTAATTTTTACCTTAAAAGATGAAAAAAATTGTCAACATGGCTATATTGTGACAAAATTAAATTACCGTCATGAACAGAATCTTAGAATGGCAGGAATGAAGGAAACACACTAGGGGAACAACAATAGAATGAAACAATTAAATGTTAAAATCACTGACAAGAAGAAAAAGCCATTTGAATTTTCAAAGCAGAAAAGCCTTCATTTAGACAGCTTCTTAATTCATTGAGATCATATTTGACAAATCAAACAATTAGGACAGGTCTAAAAGTTATATTCATACTGATGTAAAAAAAAATGATCACAAAGAATTTTCAGATTCTTGGTCATTGAGTCATTTGCCCTTCCAGGCAGTCCTTGACATTTGTGATTCACAAACTGCATTGTGCAAATCAGTGGAAATTGTTAAATCAACATATTTACACACAAACTAAGCCATCTATATGATCTACACAAGAACTAACGGATCAGTCTGACTGAATTACTACAGTTATGTCCAGTTCAGTCTAAAATCTAGATACTACACGGCTGCATCCTAGCTCACACAGAGTTTCTCACAGTGCCTGCCAACGCTGAGCGCGCCAGTGCAGAGAGCTTTTCCCGCAGAGCCAGTTGCCTCCATAAATAACACAGCTGTGGACAGCGATAAGTCCCTGGCGGATACGCTCCCGCTCAAAACCCATAAAGAATGATAAGTTTTGTGTTTCATTATTTGTGCTCGGCGCGTTCATCACATCGTAGTAAAATACACATAACTAGAAAGTACACACTCTGGCCTACATGCACATATGCATTTTAATAGCATTGACTGTATATGTGTTTGTCAAGATGCATGTGAATAAAGGTACGCACCGAACCAAGCATTGCGTTTTTCATTGTTTATGAAAATTCGGTCAAGTTCCATCACTCCTCGACAGCGCATCGCAGTACGTACATCAAGGAAATAACACACACTTTAAGTTCAACATGCCTAGAACAAGTTCAGCTTACCACATTGCTCAAGCGGTGAAGGGGGTGACAGCAGGAGGGTGGGGAATGCAGCCAGTAAAGCTGACGCGTCGCGGCTTGTACTCCATTGAAACTACACCGTTTTGGCTGCGCGCGCTGTCCGTGCGGGCAGTAAACAGCGCAGGGAGAAAGACACAACACAGTTCGGACAGGCCTACACAGTATGTCACTAGAATGAGTAATCTTGCTGCTGATACTCCACCTCACCTATTTTGTCACTGACACAAGCGCGATCAGTATGATTTGCTGGCTACAAAATAGTTGTTGTCAAAACACAGATATAAAGTGAATCAATCACTGTTTGGGTAGATACCGATACACCTCACACTTAGACGTGGCCGCGTAAGTGTTAAACATACTGTTGTTATGGAGCATAAATTGTTTCAAAAACACAGAAAGTTTGCAGTCACATTTCAAGTATCCGAGGCAAAGCATTGAATTCTTGCATCGGTTTTGCGATAACATAATACATTATAATTATCCGAGGCAGTTACACACACAGTTTGTGTTAGTGTCACCAAACACGCACACCCGTATGAGCGCATGTACGAGTCGAACTTCTGGTGAATGTCACGTTTTGTTTTGCTATGAATCAAGCGTTTCAATAATTTAACAGTTCTTGATGGCTTCAGTTCTTTCTTTAATCTTTTACACTTGTTTTAGTTTTCTTTTTTTGTGAAGCACGGGCAGGACAGAGTGAAGGACCGGTGAAACTAGAGTCATGTTCAATCCATGAACCTGCTTGATAACACGTGTGTGATTGCAACATTTCATTGAGGCAGAATGCGGCTTCATCCCTTTTAATAGATCTTCTGCCACACACTCTACAAAGAGAATGTAGTATCTGTTCATGTAACTGTTCTGTATGCACTTGGTCCGCTTTATTTGCCATTACACGGGTGGTTACTCACTTCACTAAACCGCGTAACATTTCACTACACGCTGATATAGTAGTCTTCATGAGACACATAGAGAATGAGAAAATAAATAAAACATACGCAATCAAAATCATGTGTGCCACCCGAGATACTGACACTAGCATCGGATTAACACTGCTGGCTTAGCGGAGGTCAAATCAAACACCAAGTCACTTTTGAGTCAATAAGAAACACTATGAAGCACATCACATATTCTGGTTTTACTTTTATTCAGAATACATGCCCAGTGAACAACGTCCACGATTGAAGTGATATCGTTAGCGGGATGCGCCGCTTTTTACTTAAAAACAATTTACATTCCAGAGATAAACTCTGGCCCCTGCAGAGACAAGCGAGCTGCCGAGATTATAAACATGATTAGCCGAGGTGCGCGGCGCCAAGCTGACCCTTTATCGCACCTCCCCATCAACACCCTTTCACCGCTTGGAAAAATAATTAGGCTGTGCTTGTTCTACACATGCTATGCTTTGCGTGGGTGTACACATTTTAATTGTGTTTTGTGCGATGCAATGTCCACGGACGATGGAAGTTGATGATATTTTCAGAAAACGAAGACAACACAACACGGTCGCAAACATTTACCTTTATTCAAATGCAAGCTTACGCACACAACCATGGTCAATTCTTATAAATTTTATATGAGCGTGTAGGGCAAAGGGTGTACTTTAAAATTATGAATGTTTTAGTACTGATTAATAAACGCATAGAGCAACACAAGTGAAAAACAAAGCCAATCAGTTTATTCACAAAGACAGCGGGAGATTGCCTGTAGCATTAACGCAGCGTGACTCATCACAGTGCGTGCCTCCAGCCGCGTAAAGACTGGCACACAGCGCAGCATACAGACACGGCTCGGCTGGAAACTAACTGTTCACCCCCACCGTTGCGGGAAACAGCCATGACTACAAACACACTTCAAAAACAAACAACACAAAACAAAATAAAAATACAAAACGAATAAAACAAACAATTCTAAGCCATTATGTTCATCCGCACTAAGCTAATGCTGCTAAGTTAATAGCTACATAAGATGACATACTACATTTATGCGGTAAACATTTCTCAACATCAATTTATCCCATCATGTTTATCCTCTCATTCTCCATGAGAACTAATCACACATTCAAGCGCACAACCACAAATTTCTTCTTCTTCAGCGTTCCAGAATTTTCTGGTTACGTGTGAGCTCGTTTGCCCATTTGGGTTCCCCACACTATACTCTGAGGGCATAGTCAGCTTCACTCCGCTTTCGTTGAGTAGGCATGCTGGGTATTTTTGTGTTTCCATAATTAACCCACCGAACTCCGACATGGATTACAGGATCTTTTCTGTGCGCACTTGGTCTTGTGCTTCCGTGTACACACGAAGGGGGTTAAGTCACAAGCAGGTCTGCACATAAGTTGACCTGGGAGATCGGAAAAATCTCCACTCTTAACCCACCAGGCGGCAGCGACCGGGATTCGAACTCACGACCTCCCGATTAGGAGGCCGACGTCTTACCACCACGCCACTGCGCCCGTCTACAACCACAAATAAAACATAAAATCAAAACAAACAAAAACAGCAAGCTTCAGCTAATAGTACAGCACACAGTCCCTTTTGCCACAAACATCCCAGCAACTTGGGCTAGGGTTGAGATTCTGTGAAAATAAATACAGAGCTAGCCGTTCCAGGGTTCGCACAGCATTTTGCCTCTAAAATTAAAAAAAAAATCTGAAGACCTTTAACTCTTTTCTGACGGGCTACGACTATAGTCGTAACAGCTAAACAGTCTCTACTGCCGGGCTACGAATATAAACGTAACAGCAAAACTCCGTACAAATCCACATCTCAGTCCATGTTTTCAGTGCATAAAAGTGTTTCAGTGGTTACTTCCCTTGACCACTTCCTGTGTTTTCCCGATCACGTTTAATTTGGAGCATTATCTGCCGAAAATGAATCGAAATCGAAGATTTTCTTTACAAGAGGTTGTGAGAGAGCTCCAACTTGACTCTGATAGTGACATTGAAGACGACGATGATATTGAAGAAGCAGAAATAGACGATTCAGAGGAATTAGTGCACGGTGTTAGAGTTACGATGGACGACTCGAATGAACCACAGCCCAGCACAAGTGATGAACGGTTAGTTATTTGCTTTTATTTGAAGTTATCCATTTTTTGGCTGTTTCTAAAAGGCAGTCTCAGGCAGGCATGATTGCTAGATAAAGGCTGTGTCAGTCAGAAAAGGGTTAAGGACCCTCATAACAGTATTCATGGACAGTACATGTATCAGCCAAGTGTCAAAACAAGATAAAATTAACAAAGACAAACTTAAGTGTCTGTTATTGTAACTGAGCAATGCCCCTTATAATTATCTACTCTCTGTTTGCATGAGGTGCGTTCAGGTTTCTTTAAGTGATTGTTGAGTTTTATATTCTCAAACTTTCAATAGCTGCTGTTTCACAAAGTAGGCATGTACCTGTTGCATTCAAACAAAAAGCACTACAAATTGCTTTGAAAGATGATAAATTTTAGTCACACAGCATATTTTACTTACTTTTACCAACCCAGATCAGTTTTTACAAATGTATGAAAATTTTAAATGCCGAAGTAATATATTACAAGTTTAGTTTTAAAAACCGTGCGAACCCTGGCAAAACAAAATGGAGGAATCAACGCACACGTCTTGCACTGACTACTAGGGCACACTTCACCCACTGCTTCCTCGCCGTTTCGACCCCCTTGCCACGGAGGGTCGGCCTTTGTTGGAAAGCTTAGACGCTGCCTTTTCTACATTGTTCTTGACACGCCGAGATGGCCTGTAGGTGGCATGGTCAGTCCCGAGGGGTGGAGAAGGGGTCGAGAGTCGAGAAAACTCGAGTTCACTGTCTGTGAGTACTTTTGGAATTTATTTTCTTGCTTCATTTTGTTAACATCACATGTAGGACTCGTCTTCATGAATACGCACACACAAAGTAAACAAGCAAGGTAAAAATAATATTAAATATAACATTTTATAAGTAAATTTTCATTTGATTAATATACTTACCCCAATCACATATAGCATTAGACACAGTCTGAGATGCTAGGTACTGAAAACGCTTACCCGTCTAACACTTTAAAAGGGAAGCACCCCATCACCAAAAAAGGCTTAAAATAGCCCTGGTAATGAGCCGGTACCCCGGGAGTTACCTCCCATATGGTGGATACTACGTCACTTCCTTTAACAACACATGGCAAATCATACGGCTTTAAAGAAACTAAAAAACCATAAGCGGGGCAGGCGGGAGGGTCTACACTATGTGATTGGGTTAAGTATATTAATCAAATGAAAATTTACTTATAAAATTTTATATTAAATTACATATTCTTACTCCCAATCACATATAGCAGATAACATCAACAAGGCGGTGGGAAAGAAAAATCTAACTCACTCTAAAACCTTGCCAGAAATTGGCCCGTTGCCAAAAAGGCAGGAAGGGCCCAGTGGGAAAGAAAAAATCTAACTCACAAAATAACACCCTTGCCAGGAACTGGCCCGCTGCCAACAAGTCAGGAAGGGACCAGGGAAATTCCTGATTGACAGCCAGGATGTCTCTAGACAAAACTTGCTAAAGACAACTTCAGAGAGCCAGAAAGCTGTGCCCAGCCAAAGAAAACGGCACAGGAAGAAAGAAGAGCCCTGGATTAAAAGAACCCGAGCTGAGAGGAGGGGAAAGACAATCTGAACCCCCCCCCCTTTCTATTGGAAGGCAATGCCAAAGCCCGACAAGAACTGAGAGATATAGGTCAGCTCCAGAGAACGTTTGCAAACAACAAACAAAAACAAGAACGAGCTCACCAACTGGAGCCTGCATGGGAGAAAGACAGGTAAAAGGTGGCCGGCAGGTGAAAAGCTCACACAAGGCAGCCACTGGAGCGAAAAATTCAGAACACCCTCTCTCTAGGACGCTGAAAAGTCGTATGATTTGCCATGTGTTGTTAGAGGAAGTGACGTAGTATCCACCATATGGGAGGTAACTCCCGGGGTACCGGCTCATTACCAGGGCTATTTTAAGCCTTTTTTGGTGATGGGGTGCTTCCCTTTTAAAGTGTTAGACGGGTAAGTGTTTTCAGTACCTAGCATCTCAGACTGTGTCAAATGCAATATGTGATTGGGAGTAAGAATATGTAATTTAATGCAATTTGCAGTACTCAACAGAAAGCTGTGCAGTTAACATCAAAAAAGCATCATGCAAACACAACAAAAATGGCAATCAAAAATGCATTGAAACAAAGTAGATTAGTAAGTTGCATACATGCAAAGAACAAACAAAAAAATAAAAATCAGAGCAACAATGTTGACTGCAATTGGCGCAAATCAAATGACAGGAATGTTTTAAAAGCCTGCAACATCAAAACAAAACAAAAAAGATGCTATGCAAGTTAAAAAACCAAAAAGTCTCATTCCAAAACTAACCCGAGCGCTCCTCCGAGGGGGTTTCAAGATCCACCTTGGAAACCTTCTCCTCATGAGGAATCATACCCTTGAAGAAAGGGTAGGGGTCATCCCAGGGGATGCTGGAATGCATCAGACCCTCGGCCTCTCTGGTCAAGATGAATCCATTGGGGTCAGTGACTGCCAGGTCCATAGACTCAAAGACAAACTGCTTGAAGGCACGGTCAATCTCTGAAAACAAGAACTGCAATGTATACAAAGAAGGAGAAAGAAGAGAAGCGAAGATTAGCACAATTACACACAAGAATAAATGGTACTGTATCATTCACCTAACTTGATGTAAGCCTTGTTCTGGCCAGTCTAAAAATCTAATGTACTTATGAACAAATTGCCCAAAATTGCTTATAATCAGTTTAAATCTGATAGCGTTAAAAAAAAAGACGGCAATTTTCTCACCTGAGGGTGATAGGCCATTCGTCAAAAAAACAGCATTCATTCTCACCTGAGGGTGATAGGTCATTCGTGGAAAGGACAGCAATCATTCTCACCTGAGGGTGATACTCCATTCGTCAAAAAGACAGCATTTATTCTCACCTGAGGGTGATAGGCCATTCGTCAAAAAAACAGCATTCATTCTCACCTGAGGGTGATAGGCCCTTCGTGGAAAAGACAGCAATTATTCTCACCTGAGGGTGATAGGCCCTTTGTGGAAAAGACAGCAATCATTCTCACCTGAGGGTGATAGGCCCTTCGTGGAAAAGACAGCAATCATTCTCACCTGAGGGTGATAGGCCCTTCGTGGAAAAGACAGCAATCATTCTAACCTGAGGGTGATAGGCCTTTCGTGGAAAAGACAGCAACCATTCTAACCTGAGGGTGATAGGCCATTCGTGGCACAGAAATGAATCAGCTCTTGCAGTCTGGCAGCGCGAGCACGAGCGACGGCAGAAGTCGGACAAGAGGTGATGCACTTCTTGGCGATCGGCATCAGCTTCATCATTTCACGCTCCACCTGTTCCGGGTTGAGGTTGTAGGTGCGTTCCAAGTGATGGGTGCGAACGCTGATGTCATCATGAAGATTCATGAGGAGTGGAGGCTTGGGTTCCTCTGGAGGACGCTGGGGGAGGTCCAAAATTTCTGACAAGGACTGGAGAAATAGAAGGGGAAAAATATCATTCTGCTTGCAGGAATATTCAAAACGCCATCGTTAGTAATAACAATAATAAATAATAATGCACACTGTTTTTAAAGGATTTAACCCTGCTCAAAGCGCTGTGGAAACCCCCTTATACGACCTTCAAAAATCAGAGAAAATCAGGTCGTAAAAGAGAGGGAGTCGTAAAATGGAGGTACATTTACAGAGGCTATGAACAGAACTTCTAAGAAATGATTTTGTTTGTTTGTTTGTTTGCTTAACGCCCAGCCGACCACAAAGGGCCATATCAGGGTGGTGCTGCTTTGACATTAAACGTGCGCCACACACAAGACAGAAGTCGCAGCACAGGCTTCATGTCTCACCCAGTCACATTATTCTGACACCGGACCAACCAGTCCTAGCACTAACCCCATAATGCCAGACGCCAGGCGGAGCAGCCACTAGATTGCCAATTTTAAAGTCTTAGGTTTGACCCGGCCGGGGTTCGAACCCACGACCTCCCGATCACGGGGCGGACGCCTTACCACTAGGCCAACCGTGCCGGTCTGAGAAAGGAAGGTCCTAAAAAGGAGGAAGTCTTACAAGGGGGGTGCCACTGTAACATTCAAAGATAGGGCTGAAGAAACAAGAGGGCACAATGTGAAATGTTGAAAATAGACAATACTACATAGCTTGGTGTGTCATACCATTTACACGAGTTGATTTTTTAAATACCGAAATGCGAGCGAAAGCGAATAGGAGGAAGTCAAACTCTTAAAACGAGGGTAAATTTACAGAAATTATGAACAGATTTCTGAGAAAACAAGGTCTCAAAAGGGAGGAAGTCTTAAATTGAGTGTGTGTGTGTGTGTGTGGGGGGGGGGGGGGTATTATGTTAACAAGAAGAGCAAACGCTCGATCGAGTCACTTTCGCAGTTCTGAATATTATATGAGGCATCAGATGGACAGGAAGAAATTGCTATTCACAACACAATGAGTCACGTTCACATAAAATTTGAGCCCGGTCACTTTTATAGTTTCCGAGAAAAGCCCAACGTTAAGTTGTGTGTTGCCGAACAGAAAAGGCTAGTTATCTCCCTTGTTTTTCTGATAACGTTCGTAAAAGGCTACAGATGTAAATACTTTGATGTAAAGAATAATCCTACAAAGTTTCAATCACATCCGATGAACTTTGTCAAAGATATAAAATGTCTAATTTTTCCTTTGACGCTGACCTGTGACCTTGAAAAAGGTCAAAGGTCAACGAAACCATCGTTAAAGTGTAGAGGTCATTGGAGGTCACGACTAAACAAAATATGAGCCCGATCGCTTTGATAGTTTCCGAGAAAAGATATAAAATGTCTAATTTTTCCTTTGACGCTGACCTGTGACCTTGAAAAAGGTCAAAGGTCAACGAAACCATCGTTAAAGTGTAGAGGTCATTGGAGGTCACGACTAAACAAAATATGAGCCCGATCGCTTTGATAGTTTCCGAGAAAAGTCCAACGTTAAGGTGGTGTCTACGGACGGCCGGCCGGACGGCCGGCCGGACAGACTAACACTGACCGATTACATAGAGTCACTTTTTCTCAAGTGACTCAAAAAGGGGGTTCCACTGTCGTCTGGATAATGTTCGCTCACGGCACTGTGCTGTACAAACCTTGTGTTCATCCTCCGACAGAGCCAGCTTGAAGGCAACACCACTGAGGTGATCGGCCACTAGGGTGTTCAGTCCATCACCTCGAGTAGGGGCGGTCTGTTCACTGGGCGGTTCTCTGTTCTCCTCTGTAGCCATAACCTGGATAAAGTAGGTTGAAATAAGATGTTGAATATGTATGTATTGGGGACCTGGTAGCTTAGTTGGTAGAACTCTGGACATGTGATCCACGGGACATGGATCAGCTTCATGTGTGGACTTGAAGACGGTATGCATGCCCCACCCCCATATCACCACTGTGGCAAGTAAAAGACCTTGTTATTTTTTTTATTTTTTTTTGGCGCCATTCAGCAGCTTAGTCCATTGAGTTAATCAGCTACTTCAACAGTCTACCGAAGGTGCACTACAGAAGCACCAACAAAAGTCGAACCTGCCCTTGACCAGTTCTTGATTTCAACCACCTTGCCCATTACGACCTCAAAGTTAGGTTCCTTCCTATATAATCCATCACCATCCATAACGACCACCTGTCGATAAGGACCGCTTTTGGTTGATCTCTTTGGTGGTTGCTTATAGGCAGGTTTTGGCTGTATGTATTGGGTTGGGAAGTTGTCGCTATTTGCGTGGGTTCAATCCCCACATTCGGCAAGGGATTTTTTTCCATGAGTCAACTTTGTGCAGACTCTCCTTGGTGTCCGAACAACCCCGTGTTCACGCATGCGCACGGTAAAGATCCCAAGTTCTAAGTGAAAGTCTCAGGGCTTGGAAACATGAATACACGCATGCAGGAAAAAGAAGATGAAAAAAAACCGATAGCGCTGTATATACTGTATGGCAGCTCGCTTTCCCCAGTGAGAAAGCAGCCTGAATTTCCATAAAGGTTATCCTCATCCTTAACCCTACCTGTTCTAACATGCAGTGCATGATAAGTGAAGTGCTGACGCTCTCCTGTGGCACAGTGTTCATCAAGTCATTGTAGTAGCGCATGTCAGGAGGCGCCAGTATTTCTGTCTGCACCCCGTCCAGGAATGCAGAAGCTGAACTCGTGGGAGCAACAGGTATGGCAGGTGTTGGGGCTGCACCTGTCGAATGCCCGTCTGCAAAACACAGAAATAAGAAATGCGTAGTAGCTCTAGGCCCCAGTTGAAGATTGAAAAGGAGTTACAGAAAACAGTGACATCTCCAGTAAACAAACAACCAAACAAGCAAAAACACATGAAAGCTTCATCAGGAAACAGACAAAAACACATGAAAGCTTCATGCAGGAAACAGACAAAAACACATGAAAGCTTCATCAGGAAACAGACAAAAACACATGAAAGCTTCATGCAGGAAACAGACAAAAACACATGAAAGCTTCATCAGGAAACAGACAAAAACACATGAAAGCTTCATCAGGCAACAGACAAAAACACATGAAAGCTTCATCAGAAAACAGACAAAAACACATGAAAGCTTCATAAGGAAACAGACAAAAACACATGAAAGCTTCATCAGGAAACAGACAAAAACAAAGGGCAACAAAAAGCAACAGGAACGAACAAGGTTGGAAAAGAAGATGGAAGGGAAAAGATCAAACCTCCATGTTGTCTGTCGTGGGATCTGTCCCCACAGTAGGGGATTCCCATCAGTTTCAGGTTCTGCAGGTAGGTCTTGTATAGACGGCGTGCGTCTTGCAGATCATAAATCATGCAGGCTACATCCTCGAACATGGCTGTCCCAAACTGAGTCTGTAAAGCAAGAGATGACGCATTTTACATGTTGCTTTTATTACAGTCACAATGACCCCAAGAAAGGAATAAACAAGAGGAAAGGCGAGAAAAGGAGAGGAAAAGAGGGAAACAGAAAGAGAAAGAAACAAGTCGCGTAAGGCGAAAATACAACATTTAGTCAAGTAGCTGTCGAACTCACAGAATGAAACTGAACGCAATGCAACGCAGCAAGACCGTATACTCGTAGCATCGTCAGTCCACCGCTCATGGCATTTAAGGCAGTGAAATTGACAAGAAGAGCGGGGTAGTAGTTACATATCATATCTATATGCTTTTGGAATCAGGAACCGACAAGGAATAAGATGAAAGTGTTTTTAAATTGATTTAGAAAATTTAATTTTGATCATAATTTTTATATTTTTAATTTTCAGAGCTTGTTTTTAATCCAAATATAACATATTTATATGTTTTTGGAATCAGAAAATGATGGAGAATAAGATGAACGTAAATTTGGATCGTTTTATAAAAAAAAAATTTTTTTTTTTTACAATTTTCAGATTTTTAATGACCAAAGTCATTAATTAGTTTTTAAGCCACCAAGCTGAAATGCAATACCGAAGTCCGGGCTTCGTCGGAGATTACTTGACCAAAATTTCAACCAATTTGGTTGAAAAATGAGAGCGTGACAGTGCCGCCTCAACTTTCACGAAAAGCCGGATATGACGTCATCAAAGACATTTATCAAAACAAGTCGCGTAAGGCGAAAATACAACATTTAGTCAAGTAGCTGTCGAACTCACAGAAACAAACTGAACGCAATGCAACGCAGCAAGACCGTATACTCGTAGCATCGTCAGTCCATCGCTCATGGCAAAGGCAGTGAAATTGACAAGAAGAGCGGGGTAGTAGTTGCGCTGAGAAGGATAGCACGCTTTTCTGTACCTCTCTTTGTTTTAACTTTCTGAGCGTGTTTTCAATCCAAACACATCATATCTATATGTTTTTGGAATCAGGAACCGACAAGGAATAAGATGAAAGTGTTTTTAAATTGATTACGAAAATTTAATTTTGATCATAATTTTTATATTTTTAATTTTCAGAGCTTGTTTTTAATCCAAATATAACATATTTATATGTTTTTGGAATCAGAAAATGATGGAGAATAAGATGAACGTAAATTTGGATCGTTTTATAAAAAAATAATTTTTTTACAATTTTCAGATTTTTAATGACTAAAGTCATTAATTAATTTTTAAGCCACAAAGCTGAAATGCAATACCGAAGTCCGGGCTTCGTCGGAGATTACTTGACCAAAATTTCAACCAATTTGATTGAAAAATGAGAGCGTGACAGTGCCGCCTCAACTTTCACGAAAAGCCGGGATATGACGTCATCAAAGACATTTATCAAACAAGTCGCGTAAGGCGAAAATACAATATTTAGTCAAGTAGCTGTCGAACTCACAGAATAAAACTGAACGCAACGCAACGCAGCAAGCCCGTATACTCGTTGCATCGTCACTCCACCGCCCGTGGCAAAGGCAGTGCCCGTGGAATTGACAAGAAGAGCGGGGTATTCGTTGCGCTGAGAAGGATAGCACGCTTTTCTGTACCTCTCTTTGTTTTAACTTTCTGAGCGTGTTTTTAATCCAAACATATCATATCTATATTTTTTTGGAATCAGGAACCGACAAGGAATAAGATGAAAGTGTTTTTAAATTGATTTCGAAAAAAAAATTTTGATAATAATTTTTATATATTTAATTTTCAGAGCTTGTTTTTAATCCGAATATAACATATTTATATGTTTTTGGAATCAGCAAATGATGGAGAATAAGATAAACGTAAATTTGGATCGTTTTATAAATTTTTATTTTTTTTTACAATTTTCAGATTTTTAATGACCAAACTCATTAATTAATTTTTAAGCCACCAAGCTGAAATGCAATATCGAAGTCCGGGCTTCGTCGAAGATTACTTGACCAAAATTTCAACCAATTTGGTTGAAAAATGAGGGCGTGACAGTGCCGCCTCAACTTTCACGAAAAGCCGGATATGACGTCATCAAAGACATTTATCAAAAAAATGAAAAAAACGTTCGGGGATTTCATACCCAGGAACTCTCATGTCAAATTTCATAAAGATCGGTCCAGTAGTTTAGTCTGAATCGCTCTACACACACACACACACACACACACACACACGCACAGACAGACAGACACACATACACCACGACCCTCGTCTCGATTCCCCCTCGATGTTAAAATATTTAGTCAAAACTTGACTAAATATAAACAAGTCGCGTAAGGCGAAAATACAATATTTAGTCAAGTAGCTGTCGAACTCACAGAATGAAACTGAATGCAACGCAACGCAGCAAGACCGTATACTCGTAGCATCGTCACTCCACCGCCCGTGGCAAAGGCAGTGCCCGTGGAATTGACAAGAAGAGCGGGGTATTCATTGCGCTGAGAAGGATAGCACGCTTTTCTGTACCTCTCTTCGTTTTAACTTTCTGAGCGTGTTTTTAATCCAAACATATCATATCTATATGTTTTTGGAATCAGGAACCAACAAGGAATAAGATGAAAGTGTTTTTAAATTGATTTCGAAAAAAAAAAATTGATAATAATTTTTATATATTTAATTTTCAGAGCTTGTTTTTAATCCGAATATAACATATTTATATGTTTTTGGAATCAGCAAATGATGGAGAATAAGATAAACGTAAATTTGGATCGTTTTATAAATTTTTATTTTTTTTTACAATTTTCAGATTTTTAATGACCAAAGTCATTAATTAATTTTTAAGCCACCAAGCTGAAATGCAATACCGAACCCCGGGCTTCGTCGAAGATTACTTGACCAAAATTTCAACCAATTTGGTTGAAAAATGAGGGCGTGACAGTGCCGCCTCAACTTTCACGAAAAGCCGGATATGACGTCATCAAAGACATTTATCAAAAAAATGAAAAAAACGTTCGGGGATTTCATACCCAGGAACTCTCATGTCAAATTTCATAAAGATCGGTCCAGTAGTTTAGTCTGAATCGCTCTACACACACACACACACAGACACACAGACACACAGACACACGCACATACACCACGACCCTCGTTTCGATTCCCCCTCGATGTTAAAATATTTAGTCAAAACTTGACTAAATATAAAAATGAAAAGAACATCTGAGGATATCATACCCAGGAACTCTTATGTCAAATTTTATAAAGATCGGTCCAGTAGTTTAGTCTGAATCGCTCTACACACACACACACACACAGACAGACAGACACACACATACACCACGACCCTCGTCTCGATTCCCCCCTCTATGTTAAAACATTTAGTCAAAACTTGACTAAATGTAAAAATGAAAAAAACGTCTGAGGATATCATACCCAGGAACTCTCATGTCAAATTTCATAAAGATCGGTCCAGTAGTTTAGTCTGAATCGCTCTACACACACACACAGACAGACAGACAGACAGACAGACGTACACCACGACCCTCGTCTCGATTCCCCCCTCTACGTTAAAACATTTAGTCAAAACTTTACTAATGTAAAAAAAGCCGCGTAAGGCGAAATTACTACATTTAGTCAAGCTGTGAAAATCACAGGATGAAACTGAACGCACTGCATTTTTTCACGATGACCGTAGTCCGCCGCTCGTGCAAAAGGCAGTGAAATTGATGAGCCTGTTTAGCGCGGTAGTAGTTGCGCTGTGCTGCATAGCACGCTTTTCTGTACCTCTCTTCGTTTTAACTTTCGGAGTGTGTTTTTAATCCAAACATAGCATATCTATATGTTTTTGGAATCAGGAACCGACAAGGAATAAGATGAAATTGTTTTTAAATCGATTTCTGACATTTTATTTTAATCAAAATTTTTATATTTTTAATTTTCAGAGCTTGTTTTTAATCCGAATATAACATATTTATATGTTTTTGAAATCAGAAAATGGTGAAGAATACAATGAACGTAATTTTGGATCGTTTTATAAAAAAATAACTTTAATCACAATTTTCAGATTTTTAATGACCAAAGTCATTAATTATTTTTCAAGCCTCCAAGCTGAAATGCAATACCAAAGTCCGGCCTTCGTCGAAGATTGCTTGGCCAAAATTTCAATCAATTTTATTGAAAAATGAGGGTACAAAAAGCCGGATATATGACGTCATCAAAGACATTTATCCAAAAAATGAAAAAAGCTCCGGGGATATCATACCCAGGAACTCTCATGTAAAATTTCATAAAGATCGGTCTCGTAGTTTACTCTGAATCGCTCTACACACACACACACACACACACACACACACGGTCACGACCCTCATGTCGATTCCCCCTCTATGCATGTTAAAACATTTAGTCAACACTTTCTTTCTTTCTTTCTTTATTTGGTGTTTAACGTCGTTTTTTAGTCAACACTTGACTAAATGTAAAAAAGAGCCGATGAGAAGATTATAGTGGAATCCCCCCCCCCCCCCTTTTTTTTTAATAATAATACCTCCACAAATCTGAGAAAATCAGGTCTTAAAACAGTGTTAATTTAGAGGTTAATTATGAACAGAAAATCTGAGAAAGCATGGTCCTAAAAAGCAAGAGGTCTTGAATCAGGTCTTAAAGGTGGTCGTCTACATTTTTGCTTTTTTCCAATAATCGTATGGTTAGATTTCGCTAAAAAGTTATGTCACATGATGAATGAACCATGGGGAAAAAAGTTATAGAAAAAAAAATATATGTACAAAAATATTTTATTTTTGGGTAGCGTGACTCACGCTTCCAATATTTTGTTTTCTGTTTGCTGAGAACATGTGCTTTGCCTAAAAATACTGACCAATCAAATTCATGTCACTATGCTTAAAGCCACGCCCAAACAAGTGCAGCAACAAGTTTGACACTGGAGCGCTGTCCACGCTTTTTTTTAAACGCACGAAATGCACGGGATTTGAGAGGAGTTTTGCGCTTGGCATTTTGCAAATAAGGATATCCTACTATGAGTACTACGCTGGAATACTACAATGAATTTTCAAACGGCTACACTGGCTTCGTCTTTCCTGATCGAAAGGGGGTGTATTGTTAATATTTGTAGATAATAGACTGTGCATTTTAATGGTCAAATGGCGATTTCGGTATAAAAATGTAGACAAGGACCTTTAAAAGGTGGATTTCACAGTACAGTTCAACCCCCTCCCCCCCCCCCCCCTTTAGACCCCCCAATTTAAGACTTTCCCTTTTTTAAGACCTGATTTTTTCAGATTTTCTGTTCATAACCTCTGGACATTTAACTCCATTTTAAGACTCCCTCCTTTTTAAGACCTGATATTTTTCAGATTTTCTGTTCATTAACCTCTGTACATTTAACTCCATTTTAAGACTCCCTCCTTTTTAAGACCTGATTTTTTGAAGGTCTTAAAAGGGGGTTCCACTGTATGTGATACGGCGCTGTAGTGGAACTATTGTGAAATCCACTCGGTGAACTCTGATACGGTGACATATTGACCTGTAAACACTCACCAGGCCTAACTTCAAATTCCGAACTCACTGATTGTTTTTGTTTATGCATACAGTCCCTTTCCTGTGAAGTTTAAATTCTAATTCACAATTATATAGACAACTCATAACTGTTACGTTACCAGCATTCCTGTCTTGAGACGGACTGACACAATTATAACCCCTCACACCACAGTGAATTTCCCCCTTAGAACTTGAAGACACTACCACCCCCTCTTCTTAATTTCAGACCCCCCCCCCCCCCCCCCCCCCCAACTTACAATCCCGGATTTTTCCAGACTGTCTATTCAATTGATCTCTGCAAATTTACCTCCATTTTAATACTCTTTTGATTCTAAGACCTTGATTTATTTTTTATTCTCAATGATCAATTCCACTGTAGCCATAAACTTAAAGCCTTAAACTACAGCTTAAGTTAAAGTCTTCTAGCCTGTCCTTAAACTGGGCAAAGTTGACTACCCGAAGTAGACTTCACAAAGCTGGCCGCACAAAGCTTTTGCACTGAGTTTTTTTTGTAAAAAGCTTTGGGAAGTCGACTTTGGGCTTGATTAAGGACCGGCTTTAATTACAGCTTGTACCTTCTGCTCGACGTCGTCAAAGTTGGTAGGGAGCAGAAGGTTCTTGATCTCGTAATCCAGTCTGGCGATGTCGTGCAGGCGGGAAGAGTCTGGGTTGTTGCGGAGTAGAAGGAGGAGGTCACGCCAGAACACTTGCAGATCCCGTGCCAGCTTCTTACGCTCTTCCTTGGCTGCCTCTTCTGCCGCTGTTGTGGATAACAGGAGAAAGTTAAGTTAGGTTAATTTAGGTTTTTCAGTTGAATTAAGTTTAAAAAAAATTAAGTTAAGTTATTTTAATTAAAGTTGTCAGTGTGATGTATTGTGTGTTTTAATTCTTATAGTCAGTGTGATGTATTTTGTGTTTTAAAGACAATTACAATATCGAGTAATTCTTAGTCAATGTAATGTTGTTGTTTTTTTAAAAGACAAACGGTATTGAGTAATTCTTAGTCAGTGTGATGTATTTTGTGTTTGAAAGACATGCGATATTGAGTAATTCTTAGTCACTGTGATGTATTTTTTGTTTTAAAGACATACGATTCACACACACACACGCACACGCTCACACACACACACACACACACACACACGCTCGTTTCTGATAATAATCGTTGGGTGGAAAACCCAGTCCATTTATATCCGTTTTAAATTTGCATAATAAGTCTCTCTCTCTCTCTCTCTCTCTCTCTCTCTCTCTCTCTCTCTCTCTCTCTCTCTCTCTCTCTCTCTCTCTCTCTCTCTCTCTCTCTCTCTCTCCTGTATATATATATATATATATATATATATATATATATATATATATATGTATTCAAGATTAGAATAGTCCCTCTCTGGGCGAGGGCTGGTTGAAAAGAAGCTCGTTTATATTGCTTATGCCACAACCCTCGTAAAATAAAATTTGATTTGATTTGATTAAAATAAAATTTGATTTGATTTGATTTGATTTGATCTCTCTCTCTCTCTCTCTCTCTCTCTCTCTCTCTCTCTCTCTCTCTCTCTCTCTCTCGGGTGAGGGAACATCTTTGGAAGAGATGTAAGCCATATATAATAAGCCAAGAAGAAAGAAATACAATCAATCAATCAATACATATTATTTCATATACATATTTGACCCGATTTGGATTTGTGTACGAATAACAAAGAACAGCCTTTTCAATCACAACATAGCAACATCTGGTAGCAGGCGTAATGTCGCCTTCATAAAATATTCTCTTTTTGTGTTTGCTATATTCGCCCGAACTTAGGATAAACTGAACAAACAATCTTCACTGTCGTGTAATTGTCATCCACACATAATGTTTGCGAGCAGTTGTTATTACTTTGGACTGTAAAGAACAGTTTCAGAAATTGTAATTGGTTGTCGATGCTATGTCTATAAACTAATGAGAACAACGAAAAAAAACGTTATTCGTTTTAAAACTTTGATATAGAAATTCTGTTGTTGAAAATCATAAAAGATACGCTCATCACATGTAATTATTACACACACACACACACACACACACACACACACACACACACACCTGCAAACACAGAAACGAACACGCACTCACAACCACGCACAAAGAATGAAAGATTCTTGGCAAGCATAGTGACCGAGACTTGTAATAGGTGGAACGTCTTGGACCAGAAACATGGACTGACTTTTACGTGTTCCGTGACGTTATTGTAGGTTTGACACAGGAGCAAAAGAAAAAGACGAAGGACACGAGGGCAAGCAAACGCATTTGTTTTAGGGGATCATGAAAACAGGGGGAGGTAAGGCCCGGAAGATAAGAGTTACGGAACTTGTTCGCAATCGTCACTACGCTGTGCATTGATCGGCGTCGGATCCCTTTAAAGACATACAATATTGATTGGAAAAAAAACCAAGACATCTTGTTTTTACCCATTCTTTCGAAGAAAAATTTAACTAGCCAAACAAAGTTTGAAATGATGTTATAACTTGAATAATGGCGTCGCGTAAAAAGTCTTTCACTTCCTTCTCCTGCGGAAGTGAAAAAGAGTTTTGAGAACAAAGCAGCACAGAGAGAGAGAGAGAGAGAGAGAGAGAGAGAGAGAGAGAGAGAGAGAGAGAGAGAGAGAGAGAGAGAGAGAGAGAGAGAGAGAGAGAGAGAGAGAGAGAGAGAGAGAGAGAGAGAGAGAGAGAGAGTGTATGTGTGCGTGAGTCTGTGTGTGTCTCATCATTGCCCTTTCAATGCTCTCCTGCAACAGGTAGCAGTAAAATCTTTCTCTTGTTATTTTTCCCCATGCCATTAGACAATTCCAACAAATGTTAAAAAAAAAGAACTGTTCATCACAAATGACATCACCCAGTTACACCTACAAAGTTTTATGACATTTAACCGTCAGACTATATGTAAATCACTAAATCGAACTGTTGAGCTTGTTATTCAGACAGGGCATATTTCTTTGCCCCTCACTTAGTGAATTTACAAAGCCAATACTTCAAACTTCATTAAAACACAAGTAAACCCTGAACCAACTAACTTTGCTACTGCTATCTGAAAGTTTAAAAAGTAAATATAAAACAAGTAAAATAAATGTCAGGAACAGTGAAAGAGTAAACCAAAAAAGTAACAAGAACAAGCAAGTGGACGTCTGCATGAATTTAACCTGCCAGTCTGGTACCAACAACAATGTTTTTGTTTTTGGATCTCGCTCGCACAAGATTGTTTTTCTTCTTTCTTCTGTCTTGCGAAAGTTGGACGAACGAGAGCCGCCATGTTGTGTTTTCGTCTGCTCCAAATTCTAGTCCCTGCATCAGTTTCAGCACAAAAGTGCCCAACCTTATTTAATAGAAACTGTCTTTTATTTTTGCACTGCCTTTTTCAAATAAAGCTAAATATTGACCCAAAAAATAATGGCTTGAACTCAGTATTGATGGGGATAAAAATAATAGAAATAAATGAATAACAAAACAAAAAAAGCAAATCAAATAGTTTGGCACCTCTTCAATGTTTAAAGAATGCAAATCAAATACATTGGCGTGTGCACGTTAAAGATCCCACGATTGACAAAAGGGTCTTTCCTGGCAAAATTGTTTAGGCTTAAGATAACATGTCTGTGTCTTTCGCTTAAGATAAAAATGTCCACCAAATACCCGTGTGACTAAATGGAATAATAGGCCCTTGAAAGGTAAATATGCGCCAAAATGGCAGCGATCTACTGGCTCAAAAAATTCCATCTCACACGGCATTCTGTAAAGGGCCTAGAGCCATAGGGTTAGGCACTTAAAAATATCCAGTTATTATTATTATTATTATTATTATTATTAAATGAAATAAACAAAATTTAAAAATTCATTTTTGGGACTTTCCCTCTTTCATACAACACCAACAAATAAAACATCAGGAATAGATGGAAACAAAATACAATCAAAAGTTTCAGTAACAAAACTTATAAGAAATGTCAAATGCAGCTCTGAAACTAAAACATGCTAAATCAGACAAACATTGTCACACTCCTGGAATCAAATGCAACAAAACAAACACTGAACTGTGTTAAAACTCAACGAAATAGTAAATGAACCCAGATACCTAAGATTCCTCCAAGTTTTGTGGGAGATTTAGCACCTGCAGAAGCGCCAGTAAAGCAGGTCAAACTATAATTCTCTTTCTTCTTTTTTCTCTCAACGACCTCAAAACTCAACAACACAAAGAGCAAGTTTCACAGGCATAGCAGCTGGGAAGTTGAACATATACTTGAAATACTGTACAAGGTTAAAGCTATCTATTAAAAAAAACTTCTACTTGAGGAAAAAATGAAGGATGAAAGAATTTTGGGCAAATAATTCACCTGCATCATTGTCAGAGAAATAGAACCCGACATAATGGTTATAGGCTGTAAAGAAAAAAACACAAGTTGTTGTAACACAGAAGTTTTTTCTCTGTGGCTTGTAAGACCTGCTATTGATCTTACATATTTACAGAACTTACATTTTGCCATCCCCTAAAGTTAATGATGACTAATTTTGATTTCTTTAGAAAAATAACTGACAGATTTATAAATCTGTCTACAGTTGAACCCCCCATTTACGACTTTGAAAAAATCATGAAAATAAAGTCTTAAAGTCTTAAAAAAAAGGGGGGGGTCTTAAAATAGGGGTAGACCTGTTCTTGACTAAGCCCAGGATATTTACGAAAAATAACATTGTACAGGTCCATGCAAGTGTTTTTACCAGCATGGTTTGGAGAAAGAAGCTGAATTCCAGCTAGAGAAGACAAAAAAATATGAATAAATTTTTAAAATGTGTTAAAATCACTTAAAGTAACTCAGTTGTCAGTGTTAACTATAAATTTGCAATTTGACTTTGAGTTTTGGGACGGTCATGAACTTGGTTGCAGTGTCGCTAGCTGTCATGTTTACACACAAACGTACACACACAGTTTCAGTTTACTGTCATGATTCAACACTCACACCCACACATTACAGCAGAACAACTTAAACTCAAATTTCACAAGAAAATTTAGTAATGGCGTAATGCTCCCTCCCCGCTGAGTGAAGCACATTTGACATTGTGGTGTGTCACTAACCAACCAGTGAAATCCGAATGTCCCAACTCGACAGAAAGCATAACGACTTTCTCCTGATTAATCTTTCCGCTCACAGGAATGTTTCTTCACCTTGCATCGCTAAACCAGTTCCATACACGACCCTTGAGGTCTCCATACAGGCACCTCTCTTTGCGTACTTTCGTTTTGCTATCCTTCTTGCCATCTCGACAACACAGAGTCCTTATCCTGGATGATACACTGGATTTGCGTCTCACTGACTCCTAAGGTAGTGGCGATTGCCATTTAGCTCGATAACTTTAGCTCCCTTCTCAAGAGCCAGCGCTTTTCTGTTTCTTTCGCCTATCTTCCTTTGTCAACAAGTTGTCGGAAAACTGACAAGATAGCCACGTAGAGAGTAAAACTGGATGTTTTTGGATCTCACTTGCGCAAGATTTTCTTCTTCTTTCTTCTGTCTCGCGATAGTTGGACGAACGAGAGCCGCCATGTTGTGTTTTTGTCTGCTCAAAAAATGCGCGAAAGTCGTAAATCATCCCAAAAAGCTTGGTGGTACGTCGCATTTTTGGGTGAGTTGTCCACTGGGGGTTCATTATATAGTAAAATGCATCCGTGGTGGCAAAATCTGTCGTAAAAAGGGAATACTCGTAAAAAGGTGGGTCGGTAAGGGGGATTTCCACTTTACTCTTTTTCTTTCAAACTCAGCAATTGTACCACTGCAGTCAGAGTAAACAATATACGTTATTTGCTAGCGCGGTCTCGGAGAACAATGACTGTCTCAATCTGTGTAAAATGTCATATTTTGGTCAAAAACGCAAATAACATTTATGTATCGATCGAATTCCTTTCAGGTACTATGACTTTGTTGTTGTTTTGACGATTGAACGAGCACACAGACACATGCAATCAAACACATAAGCTTCATATTTGGGCGTTTCAGGTTGACCGTAACTTCAAAGGAACTACAAAACACACGTCATGTACTGACTTTGTTGTTGTTTTGACATTGAACAGCACGCACACATGCAATCAAACACATGACGTGTATTTTGTAGTTCCTTTAAAGTTTCGGTCAACCTGAAACGCCCAAATATGAAGTTTTGTGGGGCCTCTTGGCTCAAACAAGGGAAATCCAATGTCCAATCGATACATTACTCTATGTATGGATTGCAGTATAAAACGAGAAGCCATCTCCTAACTCAATCCATGATTAACTTTTAGTCTCTCTGACTGTTTCTCTGTGAATACGTCACTATACACATTGAAGTATTAGTATAGTCGAACCTGTCCATAAGACCACCGAATAGACCAACCAAAAGTGGTCCTTAAAGTTATAGACAAGGGGTTGTTATGGAAAGGTAACTAATGTTGGAAACAGCCCTGTATGAAATCCTTTCGGATGGTCGTAATGCAGCATATGGCTGCCTAAAGGGCGGGTTAAAAACGATCACACACGTAAAAAAAAAACCACTCGTGCAAAAAACACGTGTACGTGGGAGTTTCAGCCCATGAACGCAAAAGAAGAAGAAGAAAAAGCTTGCAATGGGCAGGTTGGTCAGTATCAAGAGGTGGTCACCAGGGCAGGTTTGACTGTACTGTCACTATTTAAACACAAGGCCTAACAAAACAAGAAATTCCTCCGAGGTAGAAAAAACACCCCCGTTGGTCAAAGGGAAATAACCATTCTCACTGCCACCAACTGAGAAGGTTATTTCCCTTTGACCATTAATATGTCCCTCTATAAGTCCTTGTAGAATCTTAATCCACCAATAACTCCCTAACCGTGTGTTTGACTGGTCCCAATTTTTGTAAGGACCGTCTCAGGAATATATAGAACCTGTTCACCAAGTTTGGTGACAATCGGTCCGTTCATTCTTGAGATCTATATGCGAACACAAACACACAAACAAACAAACAAACAAACACATCGACCGAATCCTATACACACCCCTATACCGGGGGTGTAAAAATAGGTGTGGTTACGGTAACCCGACCTACCCTATTTTTAGGGGCCGACCCTTTAACTTTTTATTACATTTGTCACAACAAAAACAAAACAAAAACAAAAACGAGTGCAGAAAACGCAATGAAAGCGAAAGCGCTCGAGTTGCACACTTATTTCCCTGTCAAGTAGGTTTAATTTGTACACATTGGAAAAAAAAGTGATTGCCTACCTTCCTACCCTAATTTTTTTTGGCTATGTTACCTTAACCACACCTATTTTTTTTTTTTTGTGTGCCCAATATAAGAATCCTAACCCTTAAAGAATTTTTGTTAACACAAATTAGGCCGTACAACCTCTACTGTGGAACCCCTCTTTTCAGATCCCGGAATTTAAGACTTCCGCCCTTTTAAGACCCTGTTTTCTTAGACTTTCTATTCATAACCTCTGTATCTTTACCCCCATTTTAAGACTTCCTCCTTTTTACATTTAGTCAAGTTTTGACTAAATGTTTTAACATAGAGGGGGAATCGAGACGAGGGTCGTGGTGTATGTGTGTGTGTGTGTGTGTGTGTGTCTGTGCGTGTGCGTGTGTAGAGCGATTCAGAGTAAACTACTGGACCGATCTTTATGAAATTTTACATGAGAGTTCCTGGGTATGATATCCCCAGATGTTTTTTTCATTTTTTCGATAAATGTATTTTATGACATCATATCCGGCTTTTTGTAAAAGTTGAGGCGGCACTGTCACACCCTCAATTTTCAATCAAATTGATTGAAATTTTGGCCAAGCAATCTTCGACGAAGGCCGGACTTCAGTATTGCATTTCAGCATGGAGGCTTACAAATTAATTAATGACTTTGGTCATTAAAAATCTGAAAATTGTAATTAAAATTATTTTTTTATAAAACGATCCAAATTTACGTTCATCTTATTCTTCATCATTTTCTGATTCCAAAAACATATAAATATGTTATATTTGGATTAAAAACAAGCTCTGAAAATTAAAAATATAAAAATTATGATTAAAATTAAATTTCCGAAATCGTTTTAAAAACAATTTCATCTTATTGCTTGTGGGTTCCTGATTCCAAAAACATATAGATATGATATGTTTGGATTAAAAACACGCTCAGAAAGTTAAAACGAAGAGAGGTACAGTAAAGCGTGCTATGAAGCACAGCACAACCGCTACCGCGCCAAACAGGCTCGTCACTTTCACTGCCTTTTGCACTTGCGGCGGACTACGTTCAGTGTCATTCTGTGAGTTCCACAGCTTGACTAAATGTAGTAATTTCGCCTTACGCGACTTGTTAAAATATGATTTTGTCAGATTTTTTGAGGTCTTAAAAGGGGGGTTCCACTGTATAACCTCTGCACACACAAAAAAAGAAAAAAGGTTACACCGCCGAAGCAGTCTCCATATTACCTAGAGCTTTCTCATCCTTCTCAGGGGCGTTGGGGTCAGGGGAAGGGGGAGCGAAGCGCGAGTAGTCCTGGGAAGAGATGCGTATGATGCAGTCGACGGCGATGCCAACCTCAGCCAGGTGCTGCAGCAGATGGGGGTGGTTGAGTCCCACCAGCAGGATGTAGTGCTGTGCTCCATCGTCTGGCTCATCATCTGCATAAGGCCAACAACAAAAAGTCAATGTTTCCCATTCCCAGTTTTTTCCTGACCATAGAACTTTTGTGTTGTTTTGACCCGGCCTTCAAGAAACATGTTTGATAAAATAATTATATGGACACTCAATTTGGCAGACTTTACAAGAGAAGTTACTCCTCTACGAAATCATAGTACGAGGTATGATCCAAACAAAATGATCAAATGTGATTTTCGCAGAGACCGTTTGGCGTATCTCCAGGCCTAAATTACAGCAGTCATTAGAAGTACTCTCCTCCGACATCGATGCAGAGTCACAAGTGTCTAAGCCAATCAGAAGAGGCCTTAAGGTGGCCTTATTTGGGGTTGCTTATCAGCTCTGATTTGACGGCTTTTTTGTAGGTCCTGGGTGCAGTGAAACTTGTTGGCAAAAAGTCTGTTCAAAGAGGGTATGTTCAGCAATCTCAAGGGGTGTAAACAGTTCTGGACTGGGTGGCCGAGTGGTAACGCACTTGCGCTCGGAAGCGAGAGGTTGCAAGTTCAACCCTGGGTCAGAGCGTTAGTAATTTTCTCCCCCCTTTCCTAACCTAGGTGGTGGGTTCAAGTAAAGTGACAGTCTTTCGGATGAGACGAAAAACCGAGGTCCCTTCGTGTACACTACATTGGGGTGTGCACGTTAAAGATCCCACGATTGACAAAAGGGTCTTTCCTGGCAAAATTGTATAGGCATAGATAAAAATGTCCACCAAAATACCCGTGTGACTTGGAATAATAGGCCGTGAAAAGTAGGATATGCGCCGAAATGGCTGCAATCTGCTGGCCGATGTGAATGCGTGATGTATTGTGTAAAAAAATTCCATCTCACACGGCATAAATAAATCCCTGCGCCTTGAATATGTGCGCAATATAAATTGCATAAAATAAAAATTAAAAATAAAAAAATTAAAAAAATCCCTGCGCTTAGAACTGTACCCACGGAATACGCGCGATATAAGCCTCATATTGATTGATTGATTGAAACAGGTCTGAAGAATATGTGAGGCAAAAATGGGATCATTTGGTCTTTAAGGAATGGAGTTACGGCCCTCCTTTTGTGGAGACTGACATTTTCATGAAGGAGAAGGGCAGTCTGGGTTTCGCAGTTTGGTCGCTGACTGCCAAACTCGTGAATAAGTTTGGGTAAAACGGTTTCTGCATAGTATGTGACAATGACAGTGCTGTCAGACGGGCGCAGTGGCAAGACGTCGGCCTCCTAATCGGGGGGTCGTGAGTTCGAATCCCGGTCGCTGCCGCCTGGTGGGTTAAGAGTGGAGATTTTTTCGATTTCCCAGGTCAACTTATGTGCAGACCTGCTAGTGACTTAACCCCCTTCGTGTGTACATGCAAGCACAAGACCAAGTGCGCAGGGAAAAGATCCTGTAATCCATGTCAGAGTTCGGTGGGTTATAGAAACTCGAAAATACCCAGCATGCCTCCCCCGAAATCGGCGTATGGCTGCCTAAATGGCGGGGTAAAAACGGTCATACACGTAAAATTCCACTCGTGCAAAAAACATGAGTGAACGTGGGAGTCTAAGCCCATCAACAAAGAAGAAGAAGAAGACAGTGCTGTCAGTAGACAGAATATCGACAGCAACGGGATCTTCGTGGTTGAAAAATACTGCGAATAACCCTGTTTCTGATTTGAAACCTCACTTACAAATTTGATGCATCTCGTCATTTTGGTCTAGACACGCTTTGTTTCTGTGTTTTCTGGCACTAAAGCAGAAGGAAACCAAAGTCTCATAATCGGTGATTACAGTAATAACAAATTTGGGTCTACTGGGTTCACAACGGTTGAGCAGATCGCGTGCGAGAGGACCCTGATGCTCCCGTTCCCCTGTCAACTAATGAGGCACCCATTTTGCGGCCAGCTTTTGAAGCGGAAGATCATCGAGTAGAACTCTCTGGATTGTTCCATATGAAAGTTGAAGTTTTGCTCTTTATACCCGCATGTACACTTTTTAATCTGAGTTCTTAAATTTTGATACAGCAGCTACATTATTCTCGTTTAAAGCGCTCTTCGGAAGTCTTTTTGGCTTGTCAGAGTTATTCCCCTTTTCCCCAGTTTTGATTTCCCTTTTCTTTTGTCAGATTGTCGAATATGGAACAGCTTTGATTCATGTAACATTCTTCAGCTTTGTAGACATTTTCGTTGTACCATTACCCAGCTACACTCTTCAAACATTGTACGCAAAGTTTTTGCTTAGTGCTTGGGTTCTTGGTGTTATGTCTCAGTTAAATGTATGTTTTGTATGCTTGTTGATTTGTGCTAGTTTATTCTATAATGAATTTGTAAAGCGCCTGGAGCCAATTGATGGGACTCGCGCTATAGAAAAGTTATTTATTATTATTATTATTATTATTTCAAAGAAGTGAAGATTTTCATGGTGCTTGACAAAAGACCCCGTTTTGAAGCACAACCCAAAAGTGACGTATTTTAAAACCTCGTCATTTATGACGTAGTAACCAAATGACGTTATCTTTTGGAGGTATACCAGTTAAATGTTTGGCCTTTCAAATGATATATTACTTTTTATGATCAGTGGCCTGAGACTTGTATAATCGGGGTTTGATCATTTTGTTTGGATCATACCTCGTATATATATATATATACCCTATTCAACACTTTTACTCAGAGTTCAATTGACAATCGTCAGACTTCAGTCACATATTTTACTACATGTTTTCTTGGAGTTGGAACACTTGAATGCAGTCACCTGAAAAGGCAACTCTTCATTTTTGCAAGGATCCAAAATTCACATGTTTTTAGATCCCAACCCTCATTTTCACAACACAATCTCACATAAAATAAACTTGAAAATAATAATACCAAGACCGTTTAGATTAAATTAAATCTAACAGACAAGGCTTATACAGTGGAGTCCGGGTACAACGAATCTCAAGGGAGATACATTTTAGTTCGTTATATCAGTAAATCGCTGTAGAGTTTTCAACCCTAAATGGCCTTAAGACAAGTTTTCCCACTCACCTTCAATGGATCGTACCATCGATCTTTCCTTGGAGAGTACAATCTCTGCATGTTTTCAACAGCTTCATAATATAATCCATAGAGGCATAGTTCAAATGTTCACTTTACTGTCACAATTTTAGAAGTAAAATTTTAAAAGTCATGTAAAAGCATGTACATATGTACATTCTGATCAATCTCCGATTTCATGGTGTCCACGAGTTCTGGTGCATGTACTACCCTGGCCAAGTTTCCTCTCAAGACATCAAAGATTAAACTCCCCATAGGTTAAACTCAGTCAGTGACCCGGGAGTGACCCGGGTGCAGGAAGTGTTTCCTCTCATAAAGGGGAACCACCTCTCATAGCTAAAACTGGGTCAATGACCCCTGGGAAGAAGGTCACAGTGTCTATAAACAAGGCCACCCAGCTATCACAATGGACCTGCCTTTGATCGCAGATCAGATCGTTGTAGCCTTGTGACTTTTCAGAGCACAGTCATAGCTTAGCAGCTGATTGGAATAGTGAAAACACAGCGGCGGTGGCTGTTCCGTGCACCTCCCGCTGTTTGTTCAGAGTTCGCTCAGAGTTCGCTCATCACGCGATGTGCACTTGCGTTTGTGTATTTTTGTCTTTGGAGACAGTTATTGACATCAGTTTGTTGTAGCCTTGTGACTTTTAGAGACAAAACGGCTCTGGGGCGATGAAAACGTGTTTGTTATAAGAGGGGTTCGTTATGCAAATGAGTTCAAAAAGTTCGTTGTGGCCGGAAAGTAACAAGTAAGAAATAGAAGGCTGCCGGGAAATCAATGGCAGTTCGTTAAAAGCGGGATTTCGTTATACCCAGGTTCGTTATACCTGGACTCCACTGTAGTTATACTGAAAATCTGGCCTGTACTGCTAATATCAAAACCACATGTATCATGTGTATATATACTAAACCCGCAAGAGTCATTATTTTCCAAACAGTTTCCTCACCAATGAATTTGTTCTCAGCATCACAATCTCCTCTTTTCTTCAGTTTGCTTCCTTCCTTAGCAGCCTGAGGCTCTGGAGTCTTCTTTCCACCACCTTTCTTATTCGGTGATTTTGCGCGAGGATCTTTGCCCGCTGCCTTGTCCTTCTTTGCTTTTTCCTTATCCAGGGCAGCCTGAAGGAGAAAAAGAAGAATTTTACAGTGTATATATGCTGGTGTACGCCCTTTCAGTCTTTGAAAATTCCACACACACGGTACATGTGGACACGCTGTATTTTTCTCACACCAGCAATCTATCCTGCAACAACTTTTCTCCCTACCTTTCTCTCTCTCTTTTTTTATACCACAGTTACACAACGCAAGCAGCACAGAAACAATTTCCTCACCCGTGTGGGCATGCACACACAAGTTCACACACATCCTCACTTTTCCTTTTCATTTCATTTCATTTTCATTTTCATTACTTTATTGTCCCATCGCTGGGAAATTCGGGTCGCTTCCTCCCAGTGGAAAGCTAGCAGCAACGGAGTCGCGCTACCCAGGTGTCTGCGTGTTTAGGTGTATTCAGCCACCTGCACTTATGGCAGAATGACCAAGGTCTTTTACGTGCCATTGTGATGACACGGGGTTGGGACATGGCTTCCGTCTCTGGGTCTGCACATAAAGTTGACCCGTGTCCGTCCCGGCCCGAATTCGAACCTGCGACCTTCCGATCACAAGTCCAGTGCTCTACCAACTGAGCTTTCAGTTACATGTACACTTCACAGTCCAAGGTACCAAACAGGCAAACTTTAAACTGAAAATGTTGGAATGCATGCATACATTCAGCTGAACAACAAAACATCCCAGAAAAACAATCTATCATGTTGGGGGATCCGCCCTGATATGGCCCTTCGTGGTCGGCTGGGCGTTAAGCAAACAAACAAACAAACAAAATGTTGGGGGATTGGTGACTCAAGTCCAAGGAGTGTATAACAATAAAACTTCCAAAAATTGCTGAAACTTTAATTTGATGTCCATTTTGGCAACATTTTCAAAAGAAAAATTCCTAACAACATAACATACCTGTGCTAGAAACCAATGTAACCTTTGAAAGTGAACAAGAGAAATCTATAATTCTCACCTTTTTGTCTACCTCTCTACGCTTGAGATCGGCAGCCTTGACAGCCAGGAGTCGAAACTTGATCAGCTTGGCAAGCTGAGGGAGGGGGACCTCATCTCCGGCATCCAGGTACAGTTTACACGGCTCACACGCCTCGTAGTAGGGAGGAACCTCCTTGGGTTTCTTGACCTTGGGGTTGCCGAGCTCACGTGCCTGGTAAGAAGTGGAACAGAAAGTCAAACTTAGAGTTTGGGTTATGCCTTGTCTATTAGTTAGTGTAATCTTGGATTTTGCAACTTGGGGCATGCAATGCATATTTGCACTCAAAGCTATTTCTCTGCTCCTGGTTTCAGCAAACCTGTGAATTTATTTTCAGGTAAAACTTGAGTTTTCAGGCAGTCAGAGCTCTGAATAATTAACAAAAACAAACTAAAAATCTACACTTTGTAATGTAATGCGCCCATGCACAGCTCTTTGAACCATAAAAAAACACTTTGTTTGCGTATTACCGGTATGTTGCTTTACGCCAGCAGTCGTCAAATTACAAAACATTATTTATATTTTAAGGCGCCAAAGACATTACCATTATTTCAACAGAACTGCTGAATTTCTTACATGATGGCTGATTGGTGACTCAAGTCCAAAGAGTGTATAATTATAACCATTCCAAAAATTCCCGAACCTTTAATTTGATGTCCTTTTGGGCACAATTGTCATTAAAAAAAATCCTAGCAACATACCTGTGCTAAAAACCAATGTAACCTTTGAAGTGAACAACAGAAAATGTCAAAGATGGTAGGTTACAAAAGACAGAAAGAATTAAAACTGATACATGTACTACAATGGATGCACACACAAAATATATCGTACAGGAAAAAACACACCAAAAAAAACTAAGCAAACATACCAACAGATGAACAGAAACAAACATGACAGCGCATAACTTACTTCATTGTACAAGCTTTCCTTCGAGATTATAGTAAAGAGGCGTCTGGAGCCAGAGTTGACTGCCGCAGACAAGATTTCAATGTGTTTGCAGTCTTCAACCTTGTTGCCAACAACCAGGGAAACATTGGGCTTCCAGTCTTCCTGCAGGGTAGTTCAGAAAGACATGCATTAGTTTTTAATTTTACAGTACAAATTTATGTCCACAGATGTTAATTTAGTATTATTCTAAATAGGACTCTTTTAGGAGATGCTGATGCCATTCTTGTGATGAAATAAAATGGCACTCAGTTGAAATAATCTAATAAGAACAAAGTGATGTAGGAGCTCTTACTTAGTTATAACTACAGCCAACATGTGTGCAACATGACCTTGTGTGATAGTTACGGGGAACCATCTCCTGGCAATTTAGTGAATAACAAGCATATAAAATAAACAAGTCGCGTAAGGCGAAAATACAACATTTAGTCAAGTAGCTGTCGAACTCACAGAATGAAACTGAACGCAATGCCATTTTTCAGCAAGACCGTATACTCGTAGCATCGTCAGTCCACCGCTCATGGCAAAGGCAGTGAAATTGACAAGAAGAGCGGGGTAGTAGTTGCGCTAAGAAGGATAGCACGCTTTTCTGTACCTCTCTTTGTTTTAACTTTCTGAGCGTGTTTTTAATCCAAACATATCATATCTATATGTTTTTGGAATCAGGAACCGACAAGGAATAAGATGAAAGTGTTTTTAAATTGATTTCGACAATTTAATTTTGATAATAATTTTTATATATTTAATTTTCAGAGCTTGTTTTTAATCCAAATATAACATATTTATATGTTTTTGGAATCAGAATATGATGGAGAATAAGATGAACGTAAATTTGGATCGTTTTATAAATTTTTATTTTTTTTTACAATTTTCAGATTTTTAATGACCAAAGTCATTAATTAATTTTTAAGCCACCAAGCTGAAATGCAATACCGAAGTCCGGCCTTCGTCGAAGATTACTTGACCAAAATTTCAACCAATTTGGTTGAAAAATGAGGGCGTGACAGTGCCGCCTCAACTTTCACGAAAAGCCGGATATGACGTCATCAAAGACATTTATCAAAAAAATGAAAAAAACGTTCGGGGATTTCATACCCAGGAACTCTCATGTCAAATTTCATAAAGATCGGTCCAGTAGTTTAGTCTGAATCGCTCTACACACATACACACACACACAGACACACACATACACCACGACCCTCGTCTCGATTCCCCCCTCGATGTTAAAACATTTAGTCATAACTTGACTAAATGTAAAAAGCAACTTTCTTGAAATGAACGATCAACTTTCATCCTCCTTTTTCGTGATGAATCTCACTTAAAACGAAGTTGTTCTTTGGTTCAAGCTTAAGTGTGTTTATTGTTGAAGACAGTATTGATACGCTTGGGATTTAACTTCTGAGTAGCATTTCATGAAACAGGATTCTGTGTGTGTGTGTGTGTGTGTGTGTGTGTGTGTGTGTGTGTGTGTGTGTGTGTGTGTGTGTGTGTGTGTGTTTGTGTACATGTGTGTGTGCTGTGTGTGTGCGCGCACCAAAGAATAATGTGCACAGAAAAAACACACATATAAAACACTTATTTTCATGTGTATCTTTGAACTCTTGCATCGATGCAATGGAAATATACAGTGCAATACAAAATATGAAACACAGAATAGTAACCACAGGATGACAGAGAAAATTATTCTGATTTTCAAAAGAGAAATCTTTCCATACAGGAAATGGATCCGAAAACGATGTCTGTGTGGTAACATACCCAAACAAAATTGTGATCAGATCACAATTTACTGTGGAATATGCAAAACTGTTACCTCTTCAAAACTGGCATTAGTGAGAGCAAGCTCCCATTTTGCACCGCCCTGATGTGCCGTGCCACTTTTGGCACGTTTCCCCGCCTTCGACATTGTCTCTGTCGCGTAAATTCACCTCACATCAAAGCAAAATCGAGGTGAAGTTTTTCAGTGGTTACTGAGCCGCCATGTTGTTTAGTCCAATGGTTGCTAAGTTGTCTGAGTCTGCGCACTGAGCTCAATCGATCACGGCGCTTCCGCTCAGACTTTCAAAGTTTGGAGAGTTTTATAAACGTTATAAAAAAAATACTCCTTCACAAATTAGTAGTACTTTTTTTTATTAGTTCTAAAACCAAGTCAATAAAACATTGTACTATTCTTCTGAGTTTGTCAAGATATCCGCTTCATGCACGAAAAGCTGGAGATGGCGGGTAAACTTGATAGATGATGTGCAAACATGTCGTTTTGCTTTCGGTTTCCTTTTCATGTGTGTATCTCTCGTCGTAATTAGACAAGGGAATATGGGTCCATATTATTCAGACTCTACTCACCTGTCCACCATGGTTTTCATTAACAATTCATTTGCTAGTCGCGAGCAAATTCTGTGAAGAGTAAACTGACACTGGTTTTACGTCCAGCAGGGCAGGCACTTCCTCCACATTTGGAATGAGAATCCGAGTCAGAATCCCAAATTGGTATTCTCGCTTTGTGTAAGAGGAAGCGGAAAGAATCGGTGACACTGGCAGCATCATTCATGTAGCAGCAGCAGCAGCAGCAGCAAAAACAACAACAACAACAACAACAACAACAACAGCAACAGCAACAACAAGAGATATAACTAGAAAGTACAATACTATTTTATGGATGAAAAATGAATTTACTTTCATTCACTTTGGAAGAAGATCAAGGAAAGATCGGGTGACATGGGAAGGCACACACAAAAAATGTTGGTTCAGGGTTAAGTGACCCCAAAAATAGGGTCGATAGATAGGCTTTTTTTCATTTTTTTTCTCAAAAATTTAGTTGACCTCATAATAATAATATAAAAATATCATAAACACCATTTTGTCCCAAGCCGGCTCTTGAATTGTATTGTTAATATTAGTTGTTACAAAGTTTAATAGTAAGAGTGTCAATGTTTCCCGCAGACTAAACTTCCAAAAAATGGGAGAAAATAAATTACTTTTTTTGTTGTTGAGACATACGGGGATAACGTCCACTCTTCCTACTACACACCTGTATGGGTTTAGTGGTCCTGGGCAGATTTGAGTGCACACACAAACACACTGACACACGCACATACACACAAACACACACATACACTGACACACACACACACACACACACACACGGCACTGTCACACACACACACACACACACACACACACACACACACACACACTGAAATGACTTCTTTTTTGGGGGGTCGGCTGGGAAATAAAAAGTCGGTCGGGTTCACTAAACCAACATATATTGTCTTTTTTGGGGGCCTAAATTTATTCAATCCAATAACTATGAGTGCAGTGAGCACTAGAAGCATTCACAAACGTTAAATGTGATAAGCCACATTATGATTTTGTACATGTTGAACACTTTGTTGATTACATAATTATGTTCGAACCAGTAGAGTCATGTCCAATTTCTTTTTTCTTTCTTTCTATTATTTCTTTTTTTGTACAATTATTGATACACTGATTTAATCTAATGAGCAAATAAATAAAGTACAAGTTGTGTGGGTATACCGGTGTACACACACACACACACACACACACACACACACACACACACACACACACACACACACAAATCTCTCAATAAAGAGCATGTAACGAGTGTGTGTGGTAAGGATGTCGTCTACAACGATACCGCACTCAACGGCATTCTGGACGAGTTACCTTTCAAGGGAGGTAAACATGGCAAACCCTTACTGCTTGGCCTTGATTGCTCCCCTTTGACAGCTCATAGATATCCTCTATGCACGGATTTAGCACCATTCTCGGGTCATTCCTGAGAACCAGCATATTAGAGTGTTTTTACTATTGTTCTCTTTTAAATAAATTAAACGATTTTTATGTTTTTATTTTGTTCGTTCGTTTTAGTGTTTACTCAAGTTGTTTCATTGTTTGTGTTCGAGATTGCGTGCTTATTTGTTTGCTCAAACGGCAGATTTGAGTGCACATGCACACAAACACACTGACACAGTTTGACTGACTTGTCTTTTCAGTTTCTAAGCTTGTTTGTTGGTTGGTTGGTTGGTTGGCTTGCTGGTTGGTAGGTTGTTTGTTTGTTTGTTTGTTTGTTTGTTTGTTTGTTTGTTTGTTGGTTGGTTGGTTGGTTGGTTTTTAAATCGCTCCCATCTTTTAAAAAGATGCAACAGATCTTCAGCACCGAAATAATCATGTATACATCATAGATAATAAAGTCGGAAACCAAACATGAATCAATCAGAGAATCTGAAGAACCACGTACAAGCACGCTGCACAGAATATTTCACCCATTCAGTCAGTTTCCAGACCGACAGCCGTGAAACCGCAAAGAAAGCAGACGAAGTAAACACAGGTGCCAGCCAATTTCAGACGATGGGTGTCAGCCTTTGTCTGTTGTGGGGGTATTTTGCACCCTTGCCTCCCATCCTGACCTCAGGTCAAAATGAGTTCGGCCCATTCTCTCCCTGACAGGATGCCTTGAGTTTCTTGTCTGGCAAGGAAACCGATTTTTTTTTAACATATTTAGTGCTTTTTGTAATACATGTATTATTGATATAAGCAGATTCGCGATCGTCGATAATGATTTTTTATGGTGTACAAAGGAATTGATATGTAAGACAGTTTCAAGCGAGCTATTTTTCGCGGCAGTATTTACTGTGCAAACAACTCTAAATATGGCAAAAGTGTCACGGGATATTAAATCAACCGTTTGGGTTCGGCGCTCACTCAGAGCAGACGATTTTTTCTGTAACCAGTTCACAGTGATGAAACCATATATTACGGTCTCCTTCCGGCAGCAGTCCCAAAATTTAGACTTGTTTTGACCTTAGAACGATGTCTTTATCATAACTGTGAAGATCAAAACGGAGATCACTGTCGAAGTCGGCCAATCTGCAATCATTTTCGTCTCGCGAACACTGATCTCAAATGTAGATCAATGCTCGCGAAAAACATATGGGAGATAAATCTGTATTCCTAGTTTTGATAGATTCGCGAGGGACTGTCGTGTCAAGTTCAAGTTCAAGTTTTATTAGTCCATAACCCCTGGGGGGATTTTGAACAATAAATACAATCAATACAATCATGAAATATGCTAATATAGTAAATAAAAAAATATTAAAAAATAAAAAAATTATGAAAAACTGTTACAAATTCTATTAATAAAGTCCAAAATATTCTATAGCAATTTCTTTTTCTTAGTAGCAAACAACTTTTTAAATTTAGGTGCATTAGGTTTTTTCCAATAGTAAGGTGGTAACAACTCAGCTCTTTCTTCTTTGAAAAAATCACAGACAAATAAATAATGGAAGTCATCACCTATGTCTTGTGATACACATTTGGTGCAAGTTCTTTCTGACCTCGGGATGTTAAGATAACGTTCTTTCTGCACAGGCAAATTGTTATTTAATGTTCTAAACTTCATCATTGAAACACATTGCTGATATGGCAGGTGTGTGACATAGTCTTCACATGCAAAAATATCTTTAAACATTCGATAATTCCAAATCATATTTTTTGTTCCAATTTCTGTAAACCATTTATGGATATACTGGTCATACAAGCTTCTTTTTACTTTCTTTTTAAACCATGCGCCATGAGTATTGAACATTTTCTTGAAAAGTCCAAAGGCCAGAGAGACCAATTTCATTTAAGGTTTTTTCAATAAAACATAAATAATTAGATTCAATCATCTTGTTGATATACAATTTATAAGTAAAGCAATACACAATACTTGAAAATTTATTTTTATGAATAGGACTAATCAGTTTATACCAATAGCAAAGCATTCTACATTTCATATTAACATCTAGTGGATATCTTCCAAGTTCACCAAATATCATAGCGTTTGGAGTTGATTTTTTTAGTTTGAAAACAATTTTATAAAAACGCAATTGAAGTTTAGTAGCAAGTTCACAGGAACCAAAACCCCATACCTCACATCCATATAGTAAAATTGGAGCAATCATTTTATCGAACAGGTCAACTTGTATGTCCACTGGCAGTGACAATTGTCTACAAGTACGCAAAAGAACAAACATTGCCCTTGAGGCACGATCATATAGATTCTTCTGTGCGACTGAAAATTTATTATTATAATTAATTTTAAGGCCCAAGTACATTACATCAAACACTACTTCGATTAAATTGCCATTATACGTAAACAATGGTTTATTTCTAATTTTACCTCTGGAAAAAACTATAACTGTCGTTTTGTTTACAGGGAGAGAATGAGCCGAACTCATTTTGACCTGAGTTCAGGATGCCTTGCCTCCATGTTTCTGTTTATAGCCTTACCAACTGACTTCGCACGTCATACTAATGTCACAGAAAACTTCGACGCTTTGCTGTACTTCAGTTGATAGTGTTGATTTTGAAGCGTTTGATACAATGCACACGTAGCCTACTTGCAAATTTTTGCTTTGCACCTTGTCATGAACACTTATAAACTACAATGTTTCATATAATGCACTTATGTACATAAACTTATACTGTTTTACTAATTATGTAAGTATGTAGTAGTAGTTATTATAGTAGATTTAGTCCCTCTTTAGGGCGAGGGCCAGATGCAAAAAAGTATACCAATGCTTATTCTGTTACCCTCGTAAAATAAAGAATTGTCATTGTCATTGTCATTGTCTCTCTCTCTCTCTCTCTCTTTCTCTCTCTCTTTCTCTCTCTCTCTCTCTCTCTCTCTCTCTAAAGTCAAGACTGCTTTTTAACAAAGGAATCTTTATGCATAAAATTATATCCGAAACTCTACCCCAAACCATTTGCTCAAAGTTCTCTTTGAAGAATTCACACCACCTTATGAAATTTAACACTCCTCTTCCTAGGATAGACTTATTTAAGTCTAGTCTAGTTTATTCAAGTGGCCGTCTCTGGAACGCTCTTCCGAATGCCTTACGGGAAGCTACCAGCACAGATTCTTTCAAAAACAAATATATATCCCTATTAATGAAAATAGTATATTCTTGATTGTTATGTCCTTTGGGACAGAGTCACTCACTTTTGATTTATAGTTTTGTTCACGAAATTATGATGTTCTGCATACTATCCATTGTCTTGCAGAGTTGAAGTACTATTGCATAGTATTCTGACTGTAATTGACTTGCAAATTTTTGCTTTGCACCTTGTCATGAACATTTATAAACTACAATGTTTCATATAATGCACTTATGTACATAAATTTATACTGTTTTACTAATTATGTAAGTATGTAGTAGTAGTTATTATAGTAGATTTAGTCCCTCTTTAGGGCGAGGGCCAGATGCAAAAAAGTATACCAATGCTTATTCTGTTACCCTCGTAAAATAAAGAATTGTCATTGTCATTGTCATTGTCTCTCTCTCTCTCTCTCTCTCTCTCTCTCTCTCTCTCTCTCTCTCTCTCTCTCTCTC